>NW_009952058.1:864260-876885 GCF_000747805.2 Chaetura pelagica
CCTCGTCCCCGCGGGGAGGGCTCAGCGTGGGCGGCCAGAGGTGCGGGGCTGGGCCTGGGAGGGGTGTGGGAGGAGATGGGCCGCGTGTCTGCAGCCGCAGGAGGGGGGTATCGCGGGTGGCAGGGGGCAAGGAGTAACCAAAGGTGCTGGGAATACTCTCCCCTGGGCTGGAAGGAGCCCTTCTCACCAAAGAAGCACGTAGACAATAATATCGGTGCACATAAGAGATAAGACAGATGTGTATTTTGGATGTATAAAAGAAACCCTGTATTCCAAGGAAGGTGGGCTTGGTTTGGGGGAGTCCACCAAGCCCACAAACTGGCCATAAACGATGGCGTCTTCGGCAGCGCAGTCTCTTTGCACGTTGGGAGCGAACTTAAGACGGCACCAAGGGGTGCGGGTGCCTGACGGGGCTGCCCCTGCGTGGGGCAGGCAGGCCTGGGGTGGGGCGGCACCAGGGCCTGCACCTCGCAAGTGCTCCCACAAAGAGCCTCCCGCCGAGCCTAAGCTTTGGGATTCCCATCAAAACCTGAGCTCCTCACTGGCTCAGTCACCCTTTGTTTTCCCCCTGTTGTTTCGCAGGGTCAGAGACCCACCGGGCAGTGGGGGCTGCTGGCTGGGAGCGGCGACCAAGGGCAACGCGCACGACGGTGCTGAACACAGACACAAGCAAAAACACACTTGTTGTCCTATGTGGTTTACGCAGCAAGAGCCAGTCCTTGAGGTTGTTCCTGGTATAAATGCATGCCTTCCTTCATGGGAAGTTTTGGGTTGGAATAAATCGTATATTTGTATTTTGCAGCTTTATTTTTCTTGCTTAATTACAAGAGACTGCCAGGGTGTTCTCCAAAGCTGTCCTCAGTCTTCACCACAGCCTTACGAGGTAAGTGAACGAGTGAACTTTCCCACGATGGGGAAGTTGAACAAGGAGGGTTTTGTGGCTTCCCCAAAGCCACAGGGCTCCAGATTCCCAATTCTTGAGCCCATGCACAGGCCATCTGATACCACCATTTCTTCAAGAAATCATTTATGTGAGAAATCTTAGGGCTGACTCCTTTGTCAAAGAGAAAAGAAAGCAGTAGTGGCTAAATACATCAAAAGAGAGTCCAACCGGCTAAAGAACACAACTTGTTTCCTCAGCATCTTCAGCTGCTTACCCGTTTCAGGCGCTGTTGTGCATGCCGTACTTACCCTTTCCTGTCCAGGTCTGACCTGAAACTCGTTACATCGTAACAATAAAGAAGGACCAGAAGAGAGACACCAAATGGTCCAGCTGGTGAAGAGAATTTTTTTAGATATTAACAGGAAAGAGACTAGTTCTGTTCAAAAACCTTTTTGAACCAGAGAGATTTTTTCCACTGATGTCAGAAGGCTTCAGATCAGGGCCTTCCTGAGAACATAGCACTTGTGGAGGCAGTCCCAGGGGGCAAACGCTGGAGAAGCCATCAGGGTAGTTATTTTTGTTTCCCTTCCAGGTCTTTCTGAATAGAGTCCTTCTGTTCCAAATGTCGTTTCCCCTCCTTCACTTTTTGATTTAAGAGCAGTGATGATCCTGTATCTATGTAAATATTTACAGGAGAGATCCTGGATCCTTTTCAAGTCACAGTTAGCAAAGCGTGTGATACAGAGGGACAAGAGCTGTCCAGCAGAGTGGCTCTTTCTAAGAAAATGCTTCGGACACCAACTAGAACTGGGAGCCAAGGTATGGCTGGAAACAGCCAGAAGCAGGAACTGGAAAAGCTGGTGTCCTCATTTGTGATCTTCTAACATTTGGCACACGCACATACATTGCAAGAACCCACAGTTTACAACCCTTGTATGCTTGCATAGCCCACTCTTTAATTTCATGCATCCCCACAAAAACAGGCACATTCCCCAAGCCTTGAGATCTCTGTGAAGCTAACGAACAGCATGGACAAGTGATTTGTGGTGAAAACAAATGCTCTTGAGGAAGATATGACTAAGTAAAGTGTTTAGAGGTTGTAACGATTTGCAAAGCATGAGAAATTAAGTTTTCCTTCTCTATATTGTGAATGTGGGCTAATTTGCATACAAATTGGACCTGTCAAGTGTACTAGTATCAATCAAAAAGCTGTGAATATAAAACTGAAGTTTCAAATAAATAATTCATTTCTGTGAATGTTGCTGTTTGTTTTATTCATTTTTTTCCAAAGCTGTTTTAAATAGTCAGACGCTGACAAATAAGGTACTTGGGGTCAAGCTTGGAAGTCTGAGAGCTTTGGGTTGAGAGTGTGGTCATTTGGGAAAATGCTAGAAGCTGAAAATCATGAAATTATGCACCCACCAGCCTTTAATCAGTGTTAGGCCTGTGCAAGCCCTCTCTGCCCACACTGGCAGCTGCTGTTCTGTGTAGGGTGAGGACCATGCCTAAGGTAAATTTGCTGTGTCCTGCTGGATGCCCAATTCCTGACCTGAGCCATGCCCTTTGAAATGCCAGTGTGCTGGAGTTGCTGTACACAATATTCCCCCAACTTAAACAAGTTGTAGTGGTATCCAGGGTCCACCTAATAGGGCCAGCAAAGGAGTCTTTGCACTTGGCTCAAAAATGGTGGGGCACCCCATAAGGAGACCTTTTCAGGGTCACCTTTTTCAGTTACTTCTCACTGTCACTCCACATGAAAGGAGAGGGGTCATGTCCCTGAACAGCAGCAAGAACACAACATGGGGGGACATCTGCCTAGTCCAGAAATCCCACATAACTCCAGCCCTGCACCCAGTTTGCAGCTATCTTATCTTTTCCCCTTCCTTTATTTCTGTCTAGGACAGGCCATGCATAACGCCCCTCCTCTCTCACAGTCACTTTGTTCAGTTGTCTTCTTCTTTAGCCATTGAACCAGCTGAGACTGAATGTCCCAGCAGTGCTGTCCTTTCTGTGTGGTGATTTCCTTTGTACAGCTGCCAATCACTTAGTAAAGGATGGGGCTAACACAAATGGAGAAAGAGGTTTGTGTTGGGCTGCAGCAGGGCAGGGTTAACTGGTGATGTCCCACACCCCACTGCTTTGCTTCTTGCCACCTTCCTGCCAGAAGTTACAGCCTTTTCCAGCCCAGTGTTGTTCTACATGTTCTTGTGGCTGAGAGCCTGGAGGGCTCAGCGGTGTGTGAAATGGAGAAGCAATAAATTAAGAGAAGGAGAGGGTAGATACTAAGGGGATATGTTATGCACAAGGGGAAGAAGCATCTGCTGTAAAATTGTCAAGGTTTAATGCTGGGCCAGCAATTATATGAATGACAGATGCTCCCTATTTACCCCTCTCCTTTCTCAGAAAGGGAAGAAGAGAGAAACTTATGTGTTGGAAACCAAACTGCACAGCTTTCATGAAAACAATAATGATGAAAAAGAAAATAATGAAATATGTTTAAATATATACAAAACTACTATTGCTCTCTCCCCCTCGCTACTCCTCAGGGTCACCAGTAAGGCTGCAGGGCAAGCCATGGGAAAGTCCTAAATTGGACTCCTGAACTCAGCAGCAGATGGAAACTGGATGCAGTAATGCATGGCTTCAGGAATGTGTTACCCTCAGTTACCCTCTTCCCTCTAATCAGTTTGGTCTGCCAATGCCAGGTCAACACATTATGAAGTGCTCAGTGCCAGACCTGTGTCCCCTCATGTTCTTTGTGGCTTCCTCTGACAGCCTTGCCTCCCCAGACGAGTTCATGGTGATGCTGTGGGTGGTCTGAGTCCTGCTGCAGGTGCCTGTGCCTGGAGCAGTGACATGCAGGCATCCCAGCCTGGGCAAGGGAGGAAGCATCAGGCAGAAGAGATATTTTGCTCACTGATTTGCAGCAGTCCCAAGCAGGTATGAAATGGCACCAGGGGAAGAGAGCAACACTTCACAGGTGCTCAGCAACTTGCCTTGATCTGATGTGAGAGAGAAGTGGCTGCAGTCGTTTTGGTGAAACCTCAAAGCAGCAGTGATTTGCACAGAGGCAGGCAGGAGAGCAGGCAGAGTGGTCGTGAGAGGTGACTGGCCCTGTAAGCCAGGCTGGGGAGAGAGGAGCTGCTCTCCAGCTCGTGTGCAGGTCTGAGGCAAGTCAGAGTCCAGCAGTGGCCAGCCACCCCTGGGGCAGCTCCAAAGATGAATGCTCCTAGAAATTGCACAGGAGCATCCGTGGCATTTCAGAGCTATATTGAAATCCTTGGTGGCTCATATGGGGACTTTTAAAAGGTCTCCAGCCCTACAGCTGTTAACCTGTAAGCTTGGGAGCCAGCCTGCCTTCTGATCCCTGTGGGATGTCACTAATTCCTCTGTGATTCCATCTCACTCATGGCACCCAGTTTTTGGACTCTGGGGGTATTTTGGCTCAGCGTGTGTGTGGCAGTCAGGACTGGACCCAAGTGGCAGTGTTGGGGAGATGCTCACGGCTGCTGCTCTCCCACGTGGCCTGGGGCACAAAACACCCTGCAAAGCACATTGGGTTACAGGGAGGGTTTGAGCCTCTTTTGCCCTCAGCTTGCTAAATCTGCACCTGTCCAAAGGCTGCAGGCTGAACCACAGTCTGGGGAAATGAGCACAAATGTTTCTGAAAAGGTCATTCTTGCTAGGGGGATTTTGCTGCCTTGGAGCTTTTGTGTACCCTGAGAAACCCCAAGACAGACGTGCAATAGCCTGTTTGTGTATCACAAGCAAACTTCATGATGAGGCTACTCAAGTTTAGAGAACTGACTGCAAGCAGGAGTCCTCATGCAGGAGAGCAGATCAAACACCTTGCAGTTGCTTACAACACAGTCACAGAAATGTGGCAATAAACAACCAACAACAACAACCAAAACCAACCAACCAACCAAACAAACCCACTACAAAAAAACCCAACAAAACAAAAAAACAAAAGCCAAACCAAACCAACAACCAACCGACTAACCAAAACAAAACATAACAAAAAAAAAGGAGTTTCTTGGTAGTTGGTTGTATTGAAGTTCCCAGTATCTGCTTAGTGTGGTACAGTGGATCCTGGGTACCCCTAGATGAATGCAGCCATGGTGGTGGCAGTGGGCAGGGCAGGGTTCCTTTCACATCACTGAGAATGTGGAGACAGGGAAAGGAAGTGCTACAGCTCCCTCCTGTCCTGCTTCCCCCACTAATCCCTGAGGAGGCACAGGGACTTTCTGTGATACACACTGCTGCCTTCTGAGAGCTGTGCTGAGGTAGCACCCCACCAGCAAGAAAACATCGGGCACACTTCACCAAGCACAGGATGGATTTGGACCAGGGTTTCAGGAGTATCTTCCTGTGTCTGTGTGGGTTTCCCCATCAGGTTTGCTCAGCGGGTGTCCCTGTATCATGTTGTGGACAGCTTCTTGCTTAGAGTGCTTTTCCAATCCAGTGTCCTCATTCCACACCGACCATCAGGGATTCATTTCCTCTTTGCAGCGAGTTGCAAGGGCAGCATAACAAGACTGTGTTTGCCGTGTGCTGAATGGGGAACAGCTGGAGACAGATGATTGTTTGGGTTATTTTCCTGTTGCCTGGACATTTTGTTTGCTTGCTTGAGCCCTGAAAAAAATGCATTTCCAGTTCTTCTGGAGGCTGGTCTCTGTTAAGCCTGTATATTGTGGGCTGCTTTGAAAACTGGTGTTTTATAACTTTGCAAATGAGCGCCCTGCTGTGTCAGTGCCAAGGCTCCATAAACAAGGCAGTTTTCTCAGAAATTTCCCTGCCACATAGCCAGCAGGACTGGGGGAGCAGGAGCAGCCAAAACCACGTGCTTATAGTGTCAGAGAAGCAGATGCCTTGGAGTGTGATCCCAGTTGGACCTCTCTTGCATAGATTTATGTGATTGGGCTGGGTGATGTTTATGGACTGTGCTTAGAAGGATGCCACTCAGCTTCCCTCCCAGTCAGCTCCTGACCAGGGGTAAACCAGCACCACTCTGTTGCAATCATAGCGTGCTTGTAACTGCTCTGTTTGCAACACTTGCACTTATCCTCTGGCTCCTTACTTCTGGGTGTTTGCTTTTATTTTGATTCACTGAACAGTCATTCGCCTTGAGAGAAAAGCATCTTTTTTTCTCACTGCTGCATACAGACATTTTGGCTGTGGAAAATGGCGTTAAATAAGAATAGGCTGGTCAGGAAAGAGAGAGAGTGTTGTTGCCAGCTGATACTGGAGAAGTAATATCAGGAAGAATGCAGATTTGGCCAAGGCACAAGAAGTGCTATGGGTCTAGTCGTGAGCAGCAATTGTGCAGCTTTGGGCTGTGGTAGCTGCACATCCTCTCAAATCACAGCAAAATGTTAGTCTGACACAGACACTGGACAAGAGTCGGCTGTCCACCTCCTGCTTCACATCCCTTTACCACCTTGTGTTCCTTCAGAGATCTCTTTCTTGAGTACTGACCAGACCTGAGCCTGTTTGATTTGGCAGGCATGGACCTGATGGGGATGTGTTGGGCAGGGAAAAAAAAATAACACTGCAGCCGATTCATCCCTCCTTGTTTATTCCACCAGAAATAGATCTGGCAGAGCGCATCAGGAATGAACTAATCAGCAGGGACTTAATTGGCGTGTTTGTTAAAAGGCAGGAACAACACAGTGAACAAACTCATGGCTGGATGGCCGGAGGGTTCAAGCAGCCAGAGAGAAGCGCTGCATAGTGGAAACTGTGACTGGTAAGAGAAGTCATACAGATGTGCAGGAGAGCCAGTGGTTGAGAGCTGCCCAGAAGAACCGGGGACAAAGATATACGGGTGTCTTTGCAGATGGAGCTGCTTTTGAGGAGGACTCCATCACCCAGGCTTGCCTCCCCATAAGGCTCCCATGTGCGGGGGAGATGGCTAGCCTGCAGGAGTGGGAGGGAAGGGCAGGAGAGGTACAGCTGGAGGAGGCTCCACGGAAAGACCGTGGAAAAGCAGAGAGCAGGGAAATAAAGAGGGACAAGTCACCCATTGCAAGCTGAAATGCAGGGGGGTTGGTGAGGAGAAGAGCTGGGAGGCAGAGATTTGGAAGCCTCGTCACAGGAGGACTGGCCTCAAGAGCACAGGTAATGCTTGTATGCAATTCTCTGCCTTCTTTTCCAGGAATACTTTGTTTCTTCCTCTGGAGGAGACATCCATGAACCTTGAAACGGGCTTGTTGTGTTGAGGGATTCTAGGGGCACCTCTGGGAAGAGCCAGGAGAGGAGGGAACATGTGCAGACTGGCGTGGACTTGGAATTTGGAGGATTGCTACCTCCGTTTCCAGAGAACAGGGGTGAGCACAGAGTGAAAGAAGCAAGAAAGAAAGAGTGAATGAATTTCTTAGATACAGTCAGACAGGCAGACATAAGAGGATGTGAAGTCTGTGGATGCCTACCCAGGGAGAGAGAGGAAACTTCTTAAGAGGAAGCACCAAGCTCTGAATGAGAGATAGATGGAGATAAGACATATCCTGGAAAAGTAGGTACACCTGGAGAGAAGGCAGAAGGTGTATATTACCGCCTCAAAACCAACAGTACTTTATGCTATGATTTGCAGTAGATGTGTGCTTTGCACCTGGATGGCTTTTTAAAAAATATTTTTATTTTCTTCTTTAGCATCAGTATGCCTGCCTGCTGGCAACAGCATTATGCCAGCTATCTATCACTGGGGCTGTCAATCAAATCCCTTTGCTTAGCAGGATGCTCAGGTTTTTTGAGAGATTCAGGTACTCTGCTTTCACACAACATCCAGGTAGAAAATGAGCAGTATAACTCTGAATTATATGAAAAGTCACTATTTAACTCAAACACATTGCCAAACTTGAAAGAGTCAAGACACTGTTATTCCTACATAACCCAAAGCTGGGTATGCACAAGAAACCAACATACAGCATTATACTCACACACATATAAACTGGAGAATAATACATTACAACGGATTTTTAGCAAGGACTTTTGAAACAGGTGATATTCTAGCTGTATCACTATGGCTGGGTTAATATTGTAGGAGCCAATTTTTAAAACTGCTTTTGGCATTTCTCTTGATCTTTCCACCATTACATAATGCTACAAGCATATGCTAATGTTTGTATTACCCTGGGTTTTATTTGCTTGGAGAGCTAACAAATGCCATCCGCTCAGCAAGCAGAGCCTGCAAATTCTTTGATTGTTCTGGACTCAGAATCTTGGCAGCTTTCTCTTCTAATGGCTCAGAGTCTTTTCAGGACTCCAGCCTGGGACCCGTGGCGGAATTGGAATTAATTAAAAAATTGTGTGTGGGTACTATGTGTTTTTTTTAATGTGAACCTTTTTTATTTATAACACCTAAACTTTCTTTGCCTTTATACATAAACCAGGAAATTTTGATTGGTTGTGTGTAAGAAATATAACCTTAAAACATTCTTAAAATATTGCATATGGAAATAAAGATGGGAAAATTCTATCAGTCTGCAAAAGTACCTTCATTATCTGTTGAGATCCTTTACAAAATTGAGAATCTTAAACTAACTTTGATATTTAAATATCCATTACTATTGTAGTGAGAGCTACTTTTTATGTATTTATGATTTACCTGAGATCAAACTCCCTGATTAATTTAAAAGTATAATTTATTTCTCTGCAAATAACCCCAAAGCCAATATCATTCTTCAGCTTCGGTTTGAAAGTAGCTTGGAAGGAACTTGGGAAAATCATGAGAGGAGAATGGGTCTCAAAGGAAAACCACAAAGCTAATTCACTAGCAGTCCAATATTGCAGAAAAAAATTCCTCATTTTAGGTATCACTACAGTGATTACTAATTCTAATGAACAAAATCCTCTTCTCAAAGCAAACAGGCTTCAACTAGCATGCTGGGATGCTCATGCATGGCATCAGGAGAGGGTATGTGTTTAGAGAAGTACAGAAAAAGGTTTCAAGCCCTCTTGATACACAAGGGGCAGGAAAACTCTGAATCTCAATGCAACGTCTCGCATGTCTGCACAAGGAACAGCGTGTTCTCCTCAAGCTTCAGGGGAGAGAGTGTTCTCTAAAATGAAGCTGGGTTTGCACCAGAAGAAGATAACCCAGGCAATTCCCTCATACCCTAGCAGGCAGCACAACCCACAGGCAGTAGTGAACTCAAGTCATCACCTGTTTTCCCTCACTGTGTCAAAATTGCAGAATCACAGACTGGTTTGGGTTGGAGGGGACCTTAAAGATTACCTAATTCACTGGGCAGGTACCAGTGAAATCTCAGCGCCCTGTTGCTATTCCTCACTGTGTGAAATGGAGTATATTGGAGCAGCAAGAAAGAGAAAGGAGTCAAATTGTGGCAGTTCTCTTTTGCTTTAGGAAGAGATTCAGGCTTGGATGGCACAGCTGCCAATCCTAGCAGGGCTGAGCTCAGGGTATTGAGGTAGCAGAACATTTTTATCATTCCAGACTAAGGAATTGAGAGGTTGAAATAAGAAAAAAAAAAATAAATCTTGTGTAATAATGAGTTGAGTATGTCTGTCTTCATTGTTTGCAGATGAAGGGACTGTCCAGTGAATCACTGAGCCTACCCTTGCTGCAAGGGCAGAATATGATGTAATTTTCTGACAGAGAGCTTGACATATTATTGTAATTAGTAGTAACAATAACAAAGCTACTATGTTGTTATTGTTATTCTCTGGACTTAGAAAAGCCTTTTTATCCAAGGATGTAAGAGAGTGTTCCTTGCTTGTCAATCCATGTTCTACCCTGACAGTATTTTCCAGTGCAACACTGCAATGGACCTGAAGACGTATTTTCAATGGGCTTAGAATCTTGTTCCTATTAATAATGACCCTGCAGACTTTTTTCTGCTAGAAACCTTGGTAGTGAATATGCATTTTCCTTCTACAATTCCACCTAAGAGAGGGGAGATTGCTCAATTTCTGTGTTAAGTGTCTGAGATACAGGAATTTATTTCAAAGATGATTGTAACTTGATGTTTACTATGATAATAAATTACAGTAGGCCCTCAGGAATGCAGGGAGCAAAGCTACAAAGAAACTGGTCCATGAAGTGACCTGCAAATAGAGTGTGTGGGTCGTGTGATTCATTTGGACATGTGAAGCTTTAAAAAGTTTGATAACAAGTAGGGTTGATTTTCAGTATCAAACATAGGTGGAATTCATCCCCACCTTTCTTTTAACAAACACAGAAAGATCAAAGAATCCTCGCCCTGGGGTATTGAAACAGGTGGGAGGTGGAAAGGATAAGGAATGGATAATCTCTTCAGCATGTTTTACAATGAGCTGGGAAGCCACACCGAGTCCTTGATGTTAGCAGCATTTCCAAATCATTTGCAATTAGAGATGTTTGTGTCTGTTAAGTCTCTTCCCATCAGGGAGGATTAAAAAGGCATGTGCAGTGCATAGTCATCAAAAGAAAGAGGAAAAAACAAGATCTAAAGACTGGAGTATTTATCTGGAATTGCAGAGAGGCAGAGGAGCTGTGGTGTCAATCCAAATAGTTTCAAGAAGGTCCATGAAGACCTATTCATTACGTTCCTCAATGATACCATCAAACCTTCTTAGACATCTTTATTTTGGCAGCTCTGAGTTGGGAGGAAGAAGAGGCGAATATGTGTGTGAAGAAGGTAACTTATTTGTTTCCTTTAAATGAATGTTTCCTTTAACTGCAGTTAGCAGAAGAATATTGAGCACAAAATGCATCCTGACAGGTGGAAAGTAATATTTTTAAAGTAGCATGACATTTTCCATCAGTATGGCTATATTCATACTGCTATTTAAAATATATGGAAAAATAAATGCAATTAAAATACAATAGCGATTGAATGTCAGAAAGGCACAAAATAAAAGGATTTATTTATGTACTGCTTTATCTGCTACAGCTCCTAGTGAGTTTTGAGGTGGCTGAATTCTTCCCAGATGGTTAGGAGATGAAGGCTGTATCATATTCAAAAATAAACTTAATATCTTCATAATCTGCAGTGAGGTCTTATACTTTTGATGCATGTGCCTGAACAGGGGAATCATTTGTATTTTCTGAATGTGCCTGCTTCTCATATGAACCCCTCCATCACTGAGACTAGAGATGACTGAAATAATCACTAAAACCCGTGAATTTGGCAATGCATTTTTTCTGTTTGCTCTGTGCAATATGTGCATAATTGATATTTCCAGCCAGTTTCTACCACAACAGCTGGTCACAACATTTAAAAATATAAATTAAAATATCAGATTCAACACTGAGGGACTACTTAATTAAGACAGAATGACAAATTAGCACGAGTAAGCTATGGAGAGACTGATCTGTCCTCTTATATTTAGAGATGGTACTTGTCCAAAAGGGCCTGTAGGTTAGGATTGACTTTTATTGGCTTGGGAATCGCAGAATGACAGAATTGTCACAGCTGGAAAAGACCTCTAAGATCACCAAGTCCAACCATTAACCCAGAAAAAAACCACCATGCTGGTAAACCCAAAAGATGAGGAGCTTAGGTAAATGCTCACATCAGTTCATATGTACATGTATATGTCTTGCCTACTCTACAGATGTGCTCAGCAAGAACAGACCCCATCACACAAGGGCAAGGTGGAGACGGTACATGAGGGGTGAGGTTGCCTTTGAGGCTCCATCACTGAGCAGCATCTCAGTTATTGCCACTGGTTAGTGTATCTGATAAAAAATAACAGGTTTTTATTCTGGCCTCTATTAAATCCCTGTTGAATGGCTTCACTGGTTTGAACCTTGCTTTCCCTAACTGCAAAGTGGGGATGCAGCTATTCCTGTGCCTTGTGGCACCTCCTCCTGGCATTAACAGAACATCTAAAAGGCACTATCCCAACATGGCTACTTTCCTAGTTGTCAGCAGTTGATCAAGCATTTCTGTACCACTCAGTGGCTTGAAAAAAAGTAAGGAGGTTTGAACATGTGAGAAAGAACAGTCCTTGTGCTTCTGTAATAGCTAGGCTGAGCAACTTGAGCAGTGTTTTAAAGAAATGCATGCTCAGAGAGAAATTTTGTGTTGGGATGACAGGTGGGAGAAGGAGAAAAAGAGGAAAGTGAAAAATAAGGCAGTTAGCAAGACTTTTTTTTTGTCTCCACAGAGCAGGGGAAAGTCAAGGCCCTACAAACAGCTATCATGGTGACTCTTCTTTTCCTCTTCTTTATCCTCTTGCCCTGCACTAAATCCCAAGAGGACTTTCTGAACCATCATCAGAAATGGAACTACAGAGAAGGCGGTAAGAGGTGGTGGTGGGTCAGCCTGAGGGGCATTCAGTAACTCAGAGATCATCATTTGCCTATTTTGTCCTTGGAGTGAGACAGTGCTCATTCATGAGTACTCTTTCTTGATTCCTGGGCAGCTGCTTAGATTTCTGGAGAGAAAAGTGGTTGTAGAAATACTCAGCTGAGGTGTCCAGTGACAGCACAAAACGTGGGCACCTGGAGGCAGAGAACAATGCTGTGAGGGAGAGTTTTATGCTTTTTAATTTAGATCCTCCATATGTTTAATATTTGGCATTTCATTGTGACTCAGTTCAAGTGATGGGGAGTGGAATCAAACTCAGACCACTGGCTCACATTTTCTTGTTCTGTCACATTTATTTTCCTCTCTTCCACGGGTACCCTGTTCATCTAGCCGACAAGGTCAACATAGAAGGCATTAACAGCATCACTCAAACACTTGAGAAATGGGGGAATGGCATCTTCTGGCAAATGAAGCACACCCTGCTGAA
>NW_009952058.1:877185-881951 GCF_000747805.2 Chaetura pelagica
TTACTGCCTGAGTTCTCCAGGTAATTCCCTTCATCTGGAAGTGGGATTCAGTCCTGTCCTGGGTGTCCTTCCTTGAGTAGGATTCATTTTCTTTACCTTTCAGATCACTCAAGTGTGGGGAGGTGAATTGCACTGACTTGGTGTCTGGTGTGCTACTCGCTCTGATTACCCTAGAAAACTACATATTCTGCACACTATTTATTGTGAAATATTCCAGATTGCTATAGCTATATTATAAGAATTATCCTGAAGAAAATGTAGGCTGTCCTCAGCACCTCACTCCCGTGAGAACAAACTGGAAAAAATGAATTGTCCTAGAAATCCACACATGGCCACAAAGCAGGGATAAGAAACTGAGCTGGCCCACGATGTTTTGATTTCAATCTCTTTAACACTCACATCTGAGAAAGCCATTCACTAGTTAATTTCCTCATATTTCTCCCTTTGCATTGAAGGAAATATTAACAATTGATCACACTCAAAAAATTTAATCTCAGATGTCCAGAAACAAAGTGGAATAAGCAATGAAAAAGAGAAAGGAGTAGGGAATACATGGAACTACTAGAAACCTATTATCACTTAAATGACTTATTGTTCCTAAAGCAAGTAGTCCTCTTCCATAACTCAGCTTTCTCTTTAAGAAATAGGGGAAAAAATAATCTGAAGAATCTGTCCACAACTGCTATGCACTGAACCAGTCAAAGAGGAAAACCTAGGAGAATAAAATGGCACTAGTCAGGTGATCACACACTATCTGTACAAATCAGGGTTTCAAGAGTTGTAACTAACTATAGTTAGTAGATTATATGCTAGCCTTTGGCATAAAGCGGATTTCTCCCTGACTGTATGGTGGCTGTTGCTATTTGCACAGAATTTCTCACAACTTTCACACTGCCAGTGCTACAGTTTGTCAGTGTCCAATATGATCAGGGCCAACATTAAGTCAGATATTTGGAAAGCACTAAGTTTAGTCTCAAGAGGTGTAATGAGACTACTCGACCATATTTCCTGCACAGGGCTTTGAATTAAGAGCTTGCTGGTAAGAACATGGGATGATCCATTAGAAATGCTGAGGACTGACAGTAATCCCTCAGAATCATTGGCCCAGCCTCCATGTTTGCTCCTGGTTAACAGTGAGGCTAATTAATACTAGTTAATATCAGGTAAGAATAGAATGATCATCAGAGCTTTGTAACACCCAGAGGGAGACTAAGAGGAAGCCCTGCAAAGGAAGGGTCAGGGTTACCCCCAAGCATGCTGGTGCATCAGTGCAGCCCTCACTTTGCCAAATTCTAATGTAAGATCTGGCTCTCCTACCTCCCTCAGCTCAGGCAGAGGCACAGCCAGGGGCTGTGCAATCACAGCAGCATCACGGCACACAGCAGCCAGCTCTTCACTAGGAAGTCTTCATAGGTGACCCTATGTATTGCTGATATCTTCTCTACCCCAACCCTGCTGTTTCCAGCCACGCAGAATGGTTTTCATCTCCCTCCTTAAAGCAGGAGTGCTCTGAAGTGCTTCTGGGAGCTCATAAACCAGCTGTCATTCTGCAAGGAGCCAGCTGCACTTTGGTGGCAGCGGGAAGTGCAGGACCATCACCCATGCTGGTCCTGAACCTCAGTTTCCTGTGTTCAGACGGGCATCTCAGGCGAGTTCCCACCACCAGGGTGGATTTGGAAGCATCTTCTAATGGTTTCTTGCACCTTCCCCAACCAAATACACAAGGTCATGGTAATAAATTATGTTGCATGCTCAGGAACACTTCCCACACTGAGTTAGTCTCTTGTTTTGCTCTCTCTGTAGTCTCCGTCCTGTCTCTGCAGCTGTGGACAATCTCGTGAGGGAAGTCCAGTCAATAAGGAAAAGGCTAGAAGAACTGAATGAACGCCTCGATGTCATCAGCAAAACTGTCCTTCCCATCCGAATGAACGCTCTGCAGAGCCAGAGGCGTGGAAATACTCAGCTGAGGAGTCTTCCAATGCATAGGAGAAGGTTGTATGCTCGCAGGAGACCTCAGAGGAGTTAGTTCTCTACAAAAAAAAAAAAAGGAGAATATTTTCTTTTTTCATCTGCTTAAGCCTTTCTCAGTGGGATGCTGCCAGAGAGAATGAAGCAAAGCACATACAAGTCAGCTTTACTGAAGAGAACAGAACTGCTGCATTTTGCTGCTGCCTTTCAAACCTAGGTCACTAGGTGAAATCTGACTCTGTTCTTCAATGACGGCTGTTTTGTGTCCCATTCAAAATGAGTTGACAAGCTCAGTCTACTTGAGTGTGAATACCCTCAGTCATTCTTTCTGCTTACCAGAGGAAGCTCTTTCTATAAAGATCAGGTGAATTTCTTTCTCTGTCCTATTTTTACAGCAGTCCACCTGAAACAGGTGGGGAATTTGGTCTTCAACTGTGCTGAACGCCTGATGAATGCAGACAGAGAGACAGTGCTTGGAACTTCTAGCTGGTCAGGGAGGGGGAGAAGAAACTATGTTTTAACACAGAGCCTTAACCTATTCTCCATCAGTGCAAAGAATGTCCTGTTCACACATTCAGAGGGTGGGTAGGGTTGGATAACCTTGGTCTGAACATCACGTTTCAAGACTGAAGATATGTCAGATCCTAGGGACCAAATTTGAACATCTATCTTCTGCAGGGTGTTTTTTTAGATACCTGGAACTGGGCACTCAAAACCTTGTTATTCAGCAGGTATATTTAGAATTTCCAGAACTCTGAAAGACATTGCATTGGCTTCTGACAAGATTCTTGGAAACTTGGGGATGTTTTTGCAAAACTATTTAGAGTGTAAGAGGCACTTCAGTCCCCAAATTCACAGTTAATAAATGAGCTCATGTTTAATTTGCACAGTATCTTCTCTACATCAAGCACAGACTTCCAGACATTTCCCAACATGCTGTAGCACTATTAAGATTTATAGAAAAAGAACAGCTATGCACCTCAAGGACTTGGGCGCCTTGGGGCCAGAATACCCTGCCTTCAGCTTGTTTTTGCCTGTGGTTCCTTGACAATAAAACTAGTGATAAAGAAACAGTGCAGAAATCAAATTATGCCCTGAACAGATGATGAAGTGGGCTTGCCCTTCAAGTCTCTGAAGGTAAATCCAAAACAGAGATTCCCATCCTGTGTTGCAGCCAACTGCATACCATAAATCTAACAAAACATAGGCAGGAGAGTTGTTGTGTGTTTGTTTTATTCCAAAGGTCTGGATGAAGCAATTTATGAGAACAAAAATAAAGAATGGATTATGTCTAAATGGTTGTGGGGGAGGCTGGCAGGACAGATGTTTTGCAAACATTCTCCAGTCATAAACAATGAGGATGCAGACTAGCTATTTAAGGATTCCCAGGGCCTGAGTTTATGGAAAGAAGTTCAGCAACACTACAATAACCTCCAGAGAGAAAGGGAAAAACTAGTTTTATATTAAATCTTTCAAAATGAACCAGAAGTAACACAGTCATCATTTTGGCTGGGACCTGGGAGCTGAGTGGAGTAGATACAAGGCATGTATGAGACAATATGGTAAATATTTCCTGGATGTAGATTCTCTGAGTTTAGGTTTTCAGAAAATAACAAAACTCCAACTTGCAAGGTTTTTCTTAGGCTTTTACTTGGTAACATGAGACACTACTTAACTAGACAAAGGAAAAATCAAGCCTAGGAACAAGCTGATAAAAAGATACAGTTGTGCCTTTGGTGAAGTTGTCATAATAATTTCTCAGGAAATGTAGAGTGTTTTGATACCAGAATGTATTTCCCTAAATTACAAGGTATTACAGGAGAGAAAGGTCCCATCAATCTCCCCCTTGTTATTCTCCATTCAGAGCTACTAGGCCATGCTGTAGCATCAGCTGCACGGTTGCACAGACTGCTGGTCCCTCCAGGGGATGCTTTACCCACTTCGCTTAGGGCTGCTGGGACTGCTGGTCACTTCGGGTTACCTAGAGGAAGAATACATCATAAATGTCAGCTTTCATGTTCATATTTTAGACTTGAGCATTTTATCAGGCTACCTGAAGTAGTATAAAATGCAACGTGAAACAGAAGGATGAGAATTCTGGCTCAGGGAAGTCCCTCAGCCAGAGATGGCTGGAGGTAGAAGGCCAGACCAGATCACTACATGCTTTTACCTAGAAGTCCACCATCAGCTTCTGCCAGAAAGAGAGGACTGGGCAAGATGGACCCCTGGTCTGACCCAGTCCATGTATTCCTACACTGATATGTGCAAGTTGGTATTTTTGGCAAAATGTGGCAGCTCAATGGAGAAGCTCACTGATTATTTCAAAAGAGAACAAATCAGCTGCAGCACACAATGTGTATTAGAGTACTGCAATTTCTTGCGTAATGGTGAATAAATCAAATTATATAAATGGTTAATGAATTACTAGACTTGTGGCCTTGTCACCACTGATAGCACCCCTGTCATTCACTGTGAAAGTCCATGTTAGGCTCCAGCCCTGCTCCCTACCCTGAACATGGCCTGTTTGAGCAGATGACTGTGGCTGCTTTAACTTGCGTTTGTACCACCCTCTCTCAAATGGAAATGCTTTAGTGTCACATTTATTTTATAATTTTCCTTTTTGCTCTTTAAAAGTATAGCAAAGTTAAGCATTAGCCTGCTTCCACACCACTCACGTTCTACCTGAGGAGGCAGAAGTCCAGCTGAACAGACAACTCAAGGTGCCTTTGATTCAACCCACCCAGGGTGGCTGGTCAGATCCACGGCTGCCCCAGGGACTGGTGTTTGACTCCTGCCTC
>NW_009952058.1:882132-882682 GCF_000747805.2 Chaetura pelagica
ACTGGCTTCTTCAGCACCCCTGGAAAAGCCACTTCCATTACTCAGCACTTGCCCTTTGGCCCAGCTTATAGAACTAAAACCCACTTGTGATCACGAAAGACCAAAGTCCTTCACGCACGTACCCACATGCCCAGCTACAACAGGCCATCTAAGCCCCCTCCTGTGTACATTTACATCAATTTCTGTGAAGGGATCCGGCTGAAGTTTTAAATAGAGCCGATGAGCTGGGCTGGGAACACGTGCAGGTCAGCAGAGGGAGGGAAACACGATCAGTGCCTTCTGAGATCTACCCCTTGCCAGAGAAATTACACACTGCCTTAAGTTCACTGTTTGAAAGGACAGCTGTGATCCCCCTTGGTTCTGTTGATTAAAATAAATCAGTTACAGCTCTGCGGTTTCTGGGAGCTGTGCCCCCGCACGCTACACGCGACCCGCTTCCCTCAGCGCTTCCCCTCCCGTGTCTTTTATTTCCTCCAGACTTCCTCTCTCCCACAGATGACCACCACCTGCTCCCGCACTTCACTACACCCCACGCTGCCCAGCGCCCTCC
>NW_009952058.1:882979-884341 GCF_000747805.2 Chaetura pelagica
GCCGAGCCGAGCCCAGCCGAGCCGAGCCAAGCCCAGCCCAGCCGAGCCCAGCCGAGCCCAGCCGCACCATGTTTGGCATGATCAAGAACTCCCTGCTGAGCACGGTGGAGGCATGGCCCTACCGGGTGCTGAGCAAAGGGGAGAAGGTAGGTGGTGGGACGGGCAGCCGCCCCGCGGGGTTTCTGCACCAGCCGGGCAAGATGAGGTGCTGCGAAGGGCGGGGGTGGGTGTCCTCAGGGCAGCACTTCGCTCCCAGCCGGGCTGGCTTCTCCATCTCCATCTCCATCTCCATCCCGTCTCCTTGTCCAGGAGCAGGTCAGCTACGAGGAGCGGGAGTGCGAGGGCGGGTGGTTCGCCGCGGTAGAGGTCGTGGGGAAGCCGTTCGACGAAGCCTCGAAGGAAGGGGCAGTCAAGCTCCTCAAGTATGTTGGAGGAACCAATGACAAGGGTGAGAAATGTTGGTGCTTGGCTGCTGCTAGCACAGGCTTGGTGAAAGCCACAGAGAGATGGAGGTGCTGGCGCCAAGGGCTTGCGGTGGGGATGGCCCCTTGCTGGTCAGAGTGTGCCCAGCCAAGCCACCCTGTGAGTCCACTCCTAACCCGTCCCTGCTTCAGGGCACACATTTCCAAAGTGGTTTGATTAAGGAGGAATGGGTTACTTTGCAGCTGGGATAGGATGAGGACAGGCACACATTCACTTATCACAGCTCCTTGGCTGAACAGTAGCTGATGAAATTCAGGGTGACTGGGGCACTTTGGTTCTGTGATACACCCCTGTAGGCAGTGAAATCACTTTTATGACCTTGATATTTTATCATACACTCTGGCTATTTTTATTCATGGAAAGGTAATGAACAATGAGCTTGGTTTTTAGTGGTTCCTCATGTTGTTTTAGAATGGTACTTCCAGGTGACTGCTTCTAATTCTCAACCTACTAAAGTAATCATTCATGAAAGGTGGAGAAGACCACTGAGCAGTTCTGAGGCATAAACACTTTCTCTCACATACTTCCCAGGCATGTGGTGGAGGGAGTTGTATAGCCCATATGAACTTAGGAACTAGATGCAGAGGGAAACGGCATTTAGAGCAGCATGTTTTGGAAAGGTGATGGTCACTGTTACTGCAGGAGAAGAGTACCTTCTATAATGTGGCACAGAAGAGGTATGGTGTCAAAGAATAGAAGTAAGTGAGAAAGATGCCTTGATCTCTGCTGGTTCTGTGCTTGCCTAATCCTGAGGGTTGGAGGTTCCCTTACTGCTGAAAGATTATGGAAGAAAAATGTACTTAAGTGCCACATGGTACCTCTCAGCATTAATAAGCAGAGTGTGCTTTCTTTGAGTGGTGGACACCACAGACAATCCTG
>NW_009952058.1:884357-911220 GCF_000747805.2 Chaetura pelagica
GGCACTGGAACTTGAAGGATGCCTGGAAGCCTTTGGAAGGGTTTAGGTGAAAGCTCCTGTCATCTCACCACTAAATGCAGATGGTAACAATTTAAATACTGAGGTAGATCCAGATGTGACACTGACTCAAAATGTTAGATGTTGTGTTAGAGGTGATTTGTCAGAAGAACAGAATGCCTCAGTGAAATGCAATACATAGTTCAGAGCCACAAAACAGGACATTAATGGAAAGTCATTGAGAGATTATCTAGAACCCTTATCTCCCAAGGTCCCTGCGTAGTCAGTGGAGAGAGAGGTTTGGCCCAAGGAGAAACCTAACATGGCTGTTCTGCATAGAATGATTTGGGTTGTAAGGGATCTTAAAGATCACCTAGTTCCAACCCCCCTGCATGGGCAGGGACACTTCCTAAAAAACCAGGTTGTTCAGAGCCCCATCCAGTCTTCAAGACTTCCGGGGGGGGGAAATCCACAACTTCCTTGGGCAAGCTATTCCAGTGATATCACCACCCTTGCAGGAAAGCATTTCTTCCTAATATCTAATCTAAATCTACCCTTCTTCATCTTAAAATGGTTCTCTCTTGTCCTATCACTACATTCCCTTGTTAAAAGTGCATGCCCCAGAGGGCCCCACTTACTCAACTGACTATGCAAGGAGTTCAGGATGAGGAGCCTTCCTAAACTAAAATTAGCTTTTGTGAATCCCCTCTTAATGCTGTGAGTTCTCAAGAACCTAGACTTCTTTAGTAATTTCTGTGTGTCTCTTAGGGGCTGGAATGGGCATGACTGCTCCTGTCTCCTTCTCTGCTTTTCCTGCTGATCCTTGCAGCAAAAAGTGAAGGTTTCTCTGCGGATCCCAAGCCAGTTTCAAGCCAACCCTCCTTGTCCTAGTGATGAGAGCATTAAGATTGAAGAGAGACAGGGGATGACCATTTATTCCACGTAAGGAATGCATTTCCAGTCCCAAGTGCTGAGGTCACTAGCACGCTCTGAAGAGCAGTGTTGGTTTTGCTGGGTGACTTGCTGAACAAAGGGTGCACGTGGTGCAAAGAAATGGAGGAGTCTTTCTAGACTGAAGGAAGGTGCTTTATGGCACTTCTTATCATTGGTCATGCTGCACCCATTTGGAATATGTATTTTTTTTCACTGGGAAAGCAAATGCAGAGGTTAGCCCTGAAAGGCTTCTTGTTCCACCTGGGGAGGTGAAGAGCAGGGGAGGGTGTTTATCAAGCTACTGAATTGTTAATCTCTGAAAACTTCCCACTTTCTGGGATCAGGAGGATTCTTAGTCATCAAGAATGTCCTTTGGTGGGGTTCACATCAAACTACAGGTGTCAGCTGAAGCCCCATTTAGATGGAGAGTCCACTGTGGAAATAAGCAGCCATTGCATTGCTTCAGATCACCTTGGAATGTCTTTGGCTGTTTACTGACAAGCTGGACTCAAAACTGGCATCACAATAGCAATAAACTCTTCATCCTGTTTTTAGCCCTTACAGTGTTTCACTATCTCCTTGCTTGAGCTGTTTCAGCTGATTTTGAACTGTCTGGCTCCTCCCTGCCTGCCACTGCTGCCTGGCCTTTGCTGCAGGCGTGGGTCACTTCTGCAAGAACAAGCTGTTTTGTCTGGAACCTTGGCCTTGAGGCCGGCAGTGAGGTGCAGGCTGATGTGGAAACAGTTCCTCTTGGTGGGAGGTCAACATAAAACAGACCAGTTCCACCCTACCCCTTTTAAATAGCATTTGGTCTGTAATTGCCAAGATCTCTGTTCCCACCTCCCCCCCTTATCCTTGGAATAGCTACAGTTTGGCTTCTTTTCATGATCTGGCTTCCAGCAGATGGTTGTTCACACCACTGTGCACATCGTTGTTGACAGCGTTGGTGTAAGGACTGCGGGCTGAGCAGACTTGCAGATAACTTTGTGCTTCAGGAAGCTGTTACTCTGATACAGTGTTGATTCAAAAGGCGGGGCTGTTCTGCTGGCTGATACACATGGGTCTGTTTGGGGCTGTCTGCTTGGAGTTTGCCAATGGCCAACTGAACGGTGGCTGGCTCTGGAGACCTAGCATGCTGGTTCACAGGGAACAGGACCTGCACAAGTGCATGTTGGCAGGACCTGGATCAAAATGTGTGGCTAAATATATTGTGGCTATACATTGTTCTCCTTCTCTTCTTTCTATGCTCAGCCAGGACTGCTCAGCACCTCTGGTTTCTTTGCAGGCAGTTTGGTGGCTATGCCAAAGAGGTGGATTACGTGAACTATGCTGCCAAGCTGAAGTCTGCTCTGGGGAGTGAAGCTGCATATTGCAAGGATTTCTACTTCTGCAATGGTTATGACCCTCCTATGAAGCCTTATGGGCGACGCAATGAGGTCTGGTTTGTGAAGGAGTGAGCATCTGGCTCCAAGTGGTGCTGGCTGGCACTGATAACTTCCCCACGCTGTGTTCCTGTCCTTTTGAAAATAAACTAAACATTTGGCAGAGGCAGAAGTCTGTCCTTTCCTCCCTCCCCCATCTGTGACTTGGTTTGCTATGGACCAGCTATTTTAGGAGAATACTGCAGAACCCCCTGACGATCCTCCTCCTTCCTCTGGACCAGGTCCTCAACCACACGGACTCTCATGATCTCTTGGCACCTTGCTTTTATCTCGTTCAGGCACACAGAGTTCAGTGTTGAGACAGCCAAGAGTACTTAATTAGCAAGACTGGTGCCTGACGTGAGTCACGTCCAAGTGCTGGCAGAGTGTTTGTCTCACGTAAGGCGGGCAGGGCAACATGACGGAAGTGCATACAGGGACTTCTTTATCTTTCTGAGCTTCCTGCATTTGTAAAATGCTGCTTTTATCTGTGCCATTCCAAAAGCAGTCCAAAGGGACATGAGCATTGCTACCAATACAGCACAGAGAAAAAAAAGCATCCTTTACATTTTTCCATAGTGTGCAGGAGAGAAATGCTTCTGTCATTTGACTGTGAAATGTCATTCAGAGGAAGATCCAGGTTTCTGTTTGCAGCTGTTCCTTCTGTTTGAGGTGGGATATTTTGGCATGTGTTGTGTCCTGATCTCAACTGGCAGTTGCACAAATGTGGCATGGAGCCCTCAAGATAATTTTGTCACTTTTCTATTACTTATGTATAACATTTCCGTAAAACTAGCACACAAAACGGCCAAAGCTGAAATCTGTGTGGTAATCTAATTGAATTAGAAAAATACAAGCTGCAAAAAAAAGCAGGTGCCTACTGCTTGTGGTCTGAGAGTGTAATTGATGAATGGTGAGCATCTAATGAAACTACTGTGGGTGCTGATCTTTAAAAATCTTCTTAAATTGCCTTAGTTTCTGAAGGGCTACTCAGAGTAGCTCTCTTTAAGGCAGAGGAAAAGTGGCTATTCTTGAAAACAGGGTTTTACATTAAAAAATGAGTAGCCTTCCAGAAATTTCAAATGTGATAGTAAGGGTGGGTCTTGTTTAAGGAAGACCTGCAATGTTTAACAGCGTTTTAGCTGTTGGCTCTGCAGGGAGGCAGCAGGGTGCCCACAGTGGGACACACACACACCACGCTACTGTGCCTGGAGAATTTGTTACCTCCACTAGAAGAGGTGTGCTCCTCTGGTGCTTAAGTGCCTCAAAGTTTAGGAGCTTTCCAAAAGCCATTTTCCCCCTGGAGCTGAAAGAGATTTGTTTGATGGCATCTCAGTTTCTGGATGGTTGAGCTGCTTGACATGTGTCTGCTTTCTGAGAACAAATCTCAGCTGTAGAAGGCAAAAACCTGAGTGAGGTTCTGATATGTTTTCTTTTCTCTCTTGCAGAGCTTTGCTGTGGACCTCAGTTTTAGTTAGTTAACTGTGTGTATGAGCAGCTAGTCAGGATGGGTAAAAAAGAAGATATAATTTAATTTTCAAAAATCAAGGGAAGAGATATTGGCTGCAGTTAGTGATTGTAGTGCAGGGAAGGAGGGATTGAAAGAAAAGTCAAGGCAGACAAAGAGTTATGCTTTTGAAGGAGTTTTTAAAAAGAGCAAGTGCCCTTCTAAGACCATCCCTGAATGAAAAGGGACCTAATCTTGTCCCAGATTAGTTTTACCTGTGTGAGTGAGGAATGGAGAGATATCGTGTTGCCCAGTTAATGCATTCCCAGATTAATTTTGGAACTTGTGTATAGACTGGTTACAGTCCTTTCTGGCTACTAGTGATGAATGTCCTGCAAAGATCAAAATCCTGACATTTCTCAGAATGTATCCTGTGAAATCTCAGATGTTAGTGACCAATAATAAACCTGTGACTAATAATAAACCTGATAATAACAGAGCTGCTCATCTTAGCAATATGTTTTTTGTGTTTTTTGGGGGGGTTTTGGGTGTGGGGTTTTTTGTGGTTTGTTTATTTGTTGTGGGTTTTTTTTGTTTTTCATAACATGCATACACTTTTTCTGAGCAGAGAGCAAGAGTTTCTGACCTGACAGTGAGAGTAATCACATCTGTAGGCTCTGCCTGTGCAGCTCTGCTGCTGGCCTTTTGCAGGCAGTAGGCAGGGTAGAGTTTCATGAGCAGCATTAACTGAGATCAAAAGCTTATGCAAACCAAATTGCCTTTTCTGTACAAGGAAAGATGCCTGTGTTCTGTCTGCATTTACTTGAGTTTTTAAATAAATAATACTGTGATTTACAATTTTTTGTGCTGATCATTGTGAGCTCAGTGGGGATTGTTGATTTGAAAGACTAGGTTGCCACTTTATCTTTTTGTTTGGGGTACTAATCCTGTTGCAGCATTCATAAATTATCATGATGCTTTTTCCAATAAATTGCTATTTTAGGTACCCTGGTGTGGCCCTGCATTATCTGCCTGTGCAAGATGGGAGCTGATGGAGTAATCTCCTTTTTCGTTGATTTTAGCCACTTTGACTGATATATCTGTGTTCATGTGGAAACAGGGGGGCCTGCTTATCTGAGGAAAATTGTGTATTCTTGTGTGTGGGTTCACAGTGTTCAGGCAAATCTTCATGACTGATTTTCAACACCACCTACTATCTGGAAATGTTAGGCATACTGAGGTCCACCTAGTCCAGTGCCCTGCTGCCAGCCATGGGCAGTAGTGGACACCTGAAACAGATTACAGGGTCAGTGCAACTGTGGGATGGTATCTCCTCTAAATATTTTCCTCTTTCTAGTACCTTGTGGCTCAGGGATTTTTGTTATTGTGCTTGGTGGGTCTGGCTAGATTTTATCCCTTACATTTGTCCAGTTGCTTTTTAGACTCCAAGTAAACTTACTACCTGTGGTATCCCTTCATCCTATAGCAAGGATATCCTTGCTTGTGGAATATATGCTGTGGCTGAGGGTTTCCAGCCCCGTAGACGGCTGGATCAGCCAGCTTTTTGACACACTTCCATCACTGCAAGTGCATGTTTGTTTGGACAGCCAGACTCGCTGTTGACATGAGAGAGTTTCCAGCAACCTCTTAGTGCTGGTGCCAGGAGTCAGAGGTGTGCTCTGGATTTTGACCGGAGGCCAGCATGGTCACAGCCACTCCCTTACATGCAATTTACTCCTGAAGGGGTGTTCAAACAAACAAACAAAAAAATGAATTAAAAAGCTTTATCTCTGCCCTCTCCAATATTTCTTCTCCACGGGAAAATAGTGCAGCAGATCGCAGAGAGACCTCCTTGCTTCTCTTCTGTGCCTGTGCAAGTACCCTTTTCTGTCCCCATCAAACGCTGAAAAGGGGACATTTTGGTGCTTTTCTGGTGCTCAGCAGGATGTCGTAATGTTACCTGTGGTGTGTGCATTTAAGAAGACGCTGGAAGGCAGACGTTTCTTCTCTCTCAGGCACCTTAGTGCTGTTGGCAGCTGCCTCGCTGGGTGTTGGGGTGCAGGGGGTGTGTGCAGCAAAGGCGGCATCGCTGCCCGGGGCTCCTCCCTCATCACCTCACTCGGTGGTGGAGCATCTCCAGGGCTGCCAGCGATGCCCGGTGGGCTGGGTGCGCTCAACAGGGTAATGGCCTCGGGAATTATCTCTGCCTTCCAGAGACAGGAGTGGCTTTACCGCTCCTTAGCAGGTGGGCAGGTCCCTCCCGGTGCTGTGCCAAGCAGCGGTGTGATGGCAATAGTGCTGGACACAGGAAGGGCCACGTCTAAACGGAGATTAATTCAAAAGCATAATCTTGCTGGGAATTACATGCATGCCACGTACCTTTAGCTGTGTTGGATATACTGTCTTCCTAAGCTATTCCAGTTGTTGGTAACAGAATCTGTGATTCTCCTGATGACCTCAACAGTGGCAAACCAGATATATTTGTATATGTGTATAAATATACAAATATGTATGCATGCGTATACATGTTTATGTATATATGTCATGTACATGTGAGCACCTCCAGACCCCCTGCTTTTATCAATTTGTTGGCTTCAGCCATCACTGAATAACTTGCTAATCCAAACACATCCACAGGGTGAACATTTGGAGGCCAAGGTTTTAAGTCTGCTAGAACAAGAGCTTTTTTAGCTTTGGAAATAAATAGTTTGTTTTGTAGACACACGCCTAAATATATCTAACACTGCATAAAGAAGATGACAGCCTTTATAAAAGAGCTAACTGCTTAAGTTGTCTTTATAAATCTGGCCAGACTTATAATACTCTAGTCACTTCGAGGGGATTGGTGATTTATGGTGAATGGGGAAGTAACATCATTATTTCCTCATTTTCATCAATCACCATGGCAAAGGGTGCGTAAGCAGCTATTGTGCTTCTGGTAGCAAATTTGCAGCTTTGCAAGGCTGCCCAAAGGCAGTGGGACAGGGGAAGAGGGTGGTGGCTCCTAGCTCAAACCGTCAGTCCTGTTGTAATTACAGTAATACCTCTTTTACAATAGCACTCTGAGCAGCAACTCTCTTTCTTCTGTGACAGCATTTCAGCCACACTGAGCTAAAAAAGAAATGCATCTCTTTTAGTGGGACCATAAGTAGCTTTGGATGTATAACTCCTCAATAAAACTGCTTGGCAACATGATATATTGGAGCAGGATCAGTGGTAAAAGTGACTTTTCTGACAGTAATGGATGAAACACTTCCAGTGTAGCTACTCTGTCTCTGCTTGGTGCCTATGCCAACAGCAGGCTGATCTCGTCAGCTCATTCATAATCTCTGCTTTGCTCTCAGCAGAATCTGTTGCACAAGACAGGTTTCAGCCATGGCAGATGCTTTTTTTTCTAGTCCTCTGTGGGATCTGCTGCAGAAGATGGGTCAGTGCAAATGCTGCTTGATTCCTAAGGTGCTGTCTGTCTAATTCAACATCCAGAGCCCATGCCTAGGTGAGAGCTGGGTGCATGCCACTCCCTTACCCCCTCACTGTTGCCCAAACCCGCAGTTTCTGTGAGGAGAAACTTCAGTTAATGGCGTGGAAGGAGCTGCATTATTAGTAGACTGAGTGTGAGATCTGGCTGATCAGCAGCATGAGGTCCTGAGGCAACCTCAGATGTTTCTTCTCTGCAGTCCAGGTGAGAAGACTGGATTGAGAAGCCTGAATTTTAGGTGAAGATTTTTCAAAAGTAGAAATGGAAGTGAAAGATCCCATAAGCCACACCCTGAAAGATGCTGCTGGGATTTAGATGTTTCAGTGTCTTTGAGGATCTGGATTCTTATGCATATAGGTCAACTCACTGCCATATACAAAGCACAGGATCAGACTAGTGCCTCCTGTTTTACATCCCCTGCAGCCTGGCCTGCAGTGTGAACTTACAAGTGCCATGGCCCTTCTCCCCATCCAGGATTCACAAACTGATGGAGCCGGATGCCATGAGCTGTGAGCTTCTCACCAACCCCACTTGCTTTGTGGGACCAAGAGGCAGCAGAGATGCTCTGAAGCTATGAGGCCACTGAGAGGCAGCTGCTGGGGAAAAGCAGTTCCTCAGCCACGTGCTGCAGTGCCCTGACCTGTGCCATGACTCTGGTCATGTGCAGCGTTGGGTGTGCAGTGTGACACGGGCAGTGTGACCTCACACCAGGGCCTCCTGTGGTGGGAGTGCAGAGCCCAGACCTGTGCTATGGTGGGCAGCTGCACCACCCACCCTGCCAATGCCTGGACTTGGAAGCTAAGTGGGTTTGGGTCTAAGTGAGGTGTGTGTTTTGGGAGGCATCTTCTTCAGCATATACTTCTGTTATCCCAAGAGAAAACAGAGAAGGATTGCCATAGCAACTATTCTCCCTTGAATATTTTTCCAGAGCTTTCCAAACTCATCCAATTTTTTCTATATCCCTAGTGCTTAATTTAAGGCCTTTCCTATTTGGAGTCTGAAGAAGCAATCAAAGTGTCTTCCACCATTAGGCAAAAAAAGTTCAGTCACCTTCCCACATGGCTGATTAAGTACAAGATCAGCACAATTGAACATTGCTGTGAGTAAGAGAAGAGAGGCTCTGAAATTCAAAATAGGTAGTACTCAGACAAATGAAACGAACAAAACCTTTTACCCAAAGCAAAGCGTTGCAACAAAAGGTAGTGTACAACAACACAATTTTGGGCATATTCTCCTGCTGGCAGATCTTTGTAGCTGTTTAATCACCAATTTCAGAGTTTCTCAATCCTCTTTATGACTCAGCTTTGCAAACGAATATCTTTCCAAATCAACATGTGGCTGGCTCTTTGAAATCTCTTTCATGAGCTGTAGTTTTATTTAGCCAGAGTACCTCAAAGGGGGTGGTTACTGCAGGGCTATTTGGGGTAATTAGGCTCATGTCAAACCATGCCTCTCATTTTCTAATGCCTTGCTTCCACCTGCACACTGATACCCGTGCATGGGAAATCCAAGCTGGAGGGAGAGAAAAAATGCTATGGAGGTGTTGGAGGGAGAAGGCTGATGCCCTGGTTGTGCTCTCTCAGTGGGGGCTTGATGTGAAGGTGGGTGTGTTGGACATAGCACTTGAGGTGCCCCATGACTCATGTACTGGCCTTTTTGCCTTGGCAGATGTTGGAAGGGGAGATTGCCAAACCCCTTCCAATAGGGTCTATGCTGTGATGGCTGCAGCACAGTTAAACGTTTAAGAGGAACCAGAGGTGCCTCCCAGCTTCTCCAGCCCTGCCTTGAGCCACAACATGTCTCCTTCCTACACCAAGGTCCAGGAAACAAGTATTTCCCTGGAAACCCCAGACATGACTCTGCTCCTGCTGTGCTGCTGTCTGCTTTACTCGAGACTTTGGTATACACCTTCAGAGACCAATGCTCTTTCTCTGAGGACATCCTCAGCCCTGCTTCCCAGGAATGACAAAATCCTGAACCATGAGATCAACTGAGACTGCTCTGAACATCCCTCCCTGCCCCAGAGAGGGGAAAAAGAGAAACACTGATTTTATGAGATTCTCTGTCTTGGGAGCCTGGCCTAGAACACCTTCCAGTTGGGAACTTGCCCAGGCAATTTCAAAAAGATGAAAACAGTCCTGCAGGTTTTGGAGTGCTTGCTTGATCTGAATGGGGAAAAAGGGGTTTCAGACACATGGGGTGCCCAGGGGTGGTTTGTTCCTTCCATGTAATTCGTTTGCTGGTTTGACCATATGTTGACCCTTACATAGCTTCATGCCTCACCTCTTCCATCTCCCTGGACAGGGTCGTGGCACTGCTCACCTTCGGAGTGGGCAGTGCCCTCTTCCCTGCTTTGCTCCTCAGATGCACACTCCAGGTATAGACAGTATCAGCTTGTTGATGGTTGCACAGGAGATTTCAGATCTTGAACCAGAGGAGTCCTTTGGCTGGAGACAGCTGTCCAGAGAGCTGGTTTGTTAACAGAAGGCAGGAGTTAATTTACTTTACATAGTGATGGTGCTATTTCTGAACAAGCGAGAAAAACACAAAGGGTTTTTTTTTTCTGTAGCATATGATTTAGTTTTTTGCTTTTAAAAATGTGCTTATTTTGAATTGAAGCCCAGAATGCACAGAATGTAGCAAAAGATGCATAGATATGGGCAGGAATTTTTATTTTGCCTTTCAAGTTACTCTTGCTCCTGATGGCAAGGCAGCAGCATTTGGAAAGACTCTGCATGTTTTTCCTTTTCCTGGAAAGAAATACCTGAAAATAGCAATGCTGAAGAAACACTGGAGGCAGCTGCTTCAAGACAACTCTACTGAAAGCAACAAGACAGCACCAGGCACACCAGAGAGATGAAGAAACTGTCCTGGGAGCTGCCACCCAGCCAGAGACTTTCCAGGTAACTGCAACTCACTGTCCTGGGCGACACAGCAAGGGAATGAATGGGAGCTCCCCAGACTGTCCTGGTTTAAAGATAAATGCAATTGTTTTCCAAAATGTTTGATTCCATAATCCACAAATTCATTTATAATAAATAGCCCTCGGACAGCCCACTCTTATGACAAAATCTTCTGGAAGGAATCCAGCTCCAGAATTATGACAAGCTAAAAATGATGTCTATTGCCATGGCTATAGACAGAGAGCTGCTACTCAGCAACAAATGTACCATCAATTGCCATAAAAATAGCCCTTCTGGAATTATTCAGTGTTTGGGACTTGTCATTTCATAGGGGTAAAAATGGATCTATTTTGTCACAAAATATGCATCATTTGTATTCACAGCTTTATAAATAGCACTTAAAAATTATGTGTATAATTTTATATTAAATTGATGCTGAGCAAACAGACAAAACAACCAACAAGAACTTAGCATATAAGTTTTGTTCTGCGGATAAATCTTGGTTGCTGGTAACACTTTAGCCATCTGTACGACTTTTGCCATAGAAATGCATATGTCACAAGAGATCTTCCTTCCTTTTTCTTCCCTTCCTTTCTTTCTTTAAGACATCTTCAGGGAAAAAGAAAAGTTTAAATTACTGCCATCATGGCAAATGTGATGTCTGTAAGCTAAAGAAGCAGCCTGGGCTAGAGTTGCTCACCCCACAGAAATTAATTCCACAGCTTTATCTATTCTATAGGAGGGAGGTTTCCAAATGTGGGACTTTATATCACTTGGGGTCCAAGCTTTTACAAGTGGAGTCATAAATGTGTTGGAAATACAGTTGCTGAAATAGTGCTCCAAGCCAGAACTGGGGTCAGTAGCTGGGATATAGCTTGAACTGGCTCTTAAAGGAGCAATTTGGGACTGTGCTCTTTGGCTTCCTCACTTGTTGTTCTGCTTCCTTTTATCTCACTTGTCCTTGCAGCGCTGATGGGGGGACAAAGTATTTGTACTGGTGGGTGAGGAAGATGAGGAGTCATTGGAGGCTTCTGGGCATCCTTTCTGTCCCACTTACTGGCTCTGCTGAAAGGGAGCAGATACAAATATGAAGGCTTTACTGCTGCCCTGCCCCAGGCTTTCCTTTCTGCCCTCTCTGGAGCTTGGCTGCAGACTGAGGGTCCATCTTCACTTCTAAAGGTTCTCAGTCACATCCTGTATTTCCCAAAGTCCTAGAGAACATTAGGAACTAGGGCTAGGGAAGGAGGTATCCCGGATAAAAATACTGCAAATGTGGAGCAATAACGCAGCAGAAGTCATTGTGAGGCCCTATAGAAGAGGACAACTATTTTGTTTGAAAAAGGAACTTGTTTCATTAATTCACACATGCCTGTAACAGACTGATGCCAGGATCTAAGCGGTTGTTTACTCTGGATTAGGTTGCCACAACCATCACTGGTCATGCTGAGCAATGATCTGTGGCCCACCATGATATGCAGGGTGAAGAGCTGGATGTAATGTCCTGGAGGATGCCACCCCCAGACAACATAATGCCTTAGAGCTGTGTTTGTGTTTGTGGAGTCTCAGGATATAGTGCAGGAGAAGACATGGGTTGCCCTGTCCTGACCAGAGGGGATAAGGCAGTTTAAAAGGAAGATTCAGCAACAGAGGAGAATAAAATTGGCTCCCCAGAATGGTGCAAATTGCACAAGACAGCAGCTTCACCAAACGTCTGAGATAATTTAAATTGTAATGCTTTTCCTTATAAATCAGCATAAAAAAAATCCTTGTAATGGAATGACAGTTTGAAATTAAAAAAAATAATAATAGTTAAAAAATCTATATTGTCATTTAATTTCTCAAAAGTTAATAAATATTTTCTGGGTAAAATGACATCCCTCTTACCAGTTTACTGAAATTATCAAATAGTTTCCAGGACAATTTGCCAGTAGCACTATGGTTCACATTTCTGCTTCTTGAGGGGTCAGAGAGGCCTTGGTCAGAGAAATCAAGGGATAGACAAAAATGTTAGAACTGTGCTTTGATGTTTCCTTGCCTCTTGCTAAAGCAAGAAATTCTGCCTGTTAATGTGATAAAAAGGAGTGAGGCTAGCAGGGGATTCATGCCCTCCCAGAGACATGGTGTGCTAGCTCTGCTCCAAGCTCTCTCATGCTATTTCCATGGCAACTCCATATAATGATAACTCCCACTGATTTTCTTCTTTTATCTGTTATTTTGGTCCCAGATAGTGATGCAGCTGAGGCATACATTTCTTTCACACCACTTGATGCCCGTCGACAGTCAAGAGTAAATAATGTTCTCATTCTTCAGACCTTCAGGAAGCACAGTTAGTTCACAGTGCTTTCAGGAGTTCACCTGCAGAGCTGGACAGAGCTGAGATAGGAAGATAAGTGCTACAGATGATCAGAGGAAGCTGCAAAGGATGAACACTCATTGTCAGCACCAAGTAACAAGAATCCAATCCAAATCCTGCCTTTCTCCCTCCCTTGGCTGGGGGACCAGCTGGTGGCTAAGTAGGAGACCACGGTGTACTGGGAAGGTGGGTGATTTGGGTGCAGGAAGCTGCCTCTCAGCTGTCCTACCCATGGAGACAGGAGATTGTTCTGCCTGACTGGGGAACACTCCCATCCCCCCTGCTATGTGTTCACAATTGCAGATCTGATCCAGCTCATGAGGCAAGGGACAGTAGCTTCCTCCAGGCAGAGCTGCAGTCAGAGAAACTCTCTACCAAGTGCCTCTAGCCCATGACTTCTCTCATGAAATCTCTGTAGCAAACTGCTGATGACTGATTTTACAGCAGAAGTGGCAGGCACGTGGCTTATTCTGGGAAACCTGTGCTTGCTTCATGTTGGTAATAGGACAAGACAGGACAAATGGTCAGGGCCAGGCATTAGAGTCAACAGAGAGCCTGGAGCCCAGCTGCCAGCATGGGCTGCACTCAGCTTCTGGGCTTGGGCAGTGATTCAGTCAGTGCCAGGGAGAACAGGACAGTCTGATCAGGGAGGCCTATCCCAAGAATTCTTTTACTTCATGCAACGAGAGCACCCAGGTGTTTTGTCTCTCCTCATTTCTTCTTACAGAGATTCCTATTTAAGCAAATTATCAATCCCAGTTGAAAGGGCATTCTCCTTCAGGAGGGGGTCTTAAACCCCCCTAACTTCCACTCAATAGTAGTGTTCCTTCTGAGTAAGGATGCTGATCAGAAGGGCTGTCCTACTTTGTTCAGTCCCATAAGCCAGCTATTGGTGAGGACTTTGCTGGGGCTCAGGGTGTTTTAGCAGATGGAGAGACTAATTATGCAAGAAGTTATTCAGTTCTCTGCATGCAGAGAGGTTTGCCAGGATGGGACCGTGCCAGGGATCAATACCCCTCTCCTGTGACAGTGAAGCAACTGTTTGGAGTGGTGGAAAAGATGGCACTGACCATATCCCAAGTCTTGAGTCACTTGGGATTTGTGTTTCCAACTAATTTGGAGGCATGAACCAAGAGGAGACACATAATGTCCCTGCCTGGCTCACCACCAATCTGCTGGGTCCCCCTTTTTTCCACCCTTTCAAAGAGATCAGGACTTCAGGTCTGATATCTTTTGCTGCTTAGCTTCACCTCATCAATGCCCATTAACAAGAGTTAATCCTGAGAAAAATGAAAATGAGCCAGAAACTGAGTGCTGTGATTACCCCTTGCTCCCAGGTTAGACAATGCACTGGCTGGAGGGGTCCAGAGTCCATCACTGCCCACGTTATGCTGAGCCACTGGCTCAACTGTGGGCCCAGCCTGTGTGTGGGTGAGAGGATGTGTGTTTGCAGGAGCTGGAGCAGCTCCTTTGGCTTCCTTGGAGCCACTGGAGTCATGCCAGGGGACTGATGGCATCTGTGGTTATCCAGGCACCACCTCCATTAAGGGGGGAGGAAGGAGGGCTCAGTAGTGTGTCGTTCCCTGGAAGCAGCCCATGTTTGGGTCTCTTCTCTGAGTGACACAAAGCAACTTACCTGGGTGGGAGGGGAAGCAGCCACCTAGGCACCATGGAAATGTGTTCTTAACCTTGTGCCCTGCATGTAGGGATCAGCATTTTCTCGTCATCCTGGTGTGATGAAAGGATCAGCAACTGAAAGTTCTCCTGCGGGACTCTTAGCAATAGGCACAGCAAAAACACAATAGGAGCATTACTAAATGCCAGATCTGAGGTCACCAGTACAAATTCAAGCCCAGCACCTTGTCCACATGTATTACAATCATCTCGTCAAACACAAACAGTTCCTCATCCCTGAAGGGCAGAACCGAGGTTGAGGTAATGGGGTTAAACACAGCAACAAATCTCTGCTAAGATGGAGGCCACAAGAACACATTTCTTAACTCCTGTATAAAATGTAACCAAAGTTCATGTTGGTTTTGCTGGTTTTTTTATTTCTTAGGATGTTGCTGAGACACATATACTCATAAAGATTATTCTTTTCAGGTTTAGACATACAAATGCTACTAAAGTGAGAACTAAAGCCAAAGAAACTTTTGTCATTGATTTTTACCAGCAAGAATCTAGGTTTTTTTTGTCCCAGATTCTAACTTCAAATGTGTCTTCATGCTTCTATTAATTTCAATGTGAGTGTTGTATATAGAGTTGGAGGCAGAACATACCCCAAAAGCTGATGATATTTGAAGAGTGCACTGTGTAAGAGAAATCAGGTGAGGCACCATCAAATGTTTAATCTCTCTGGGATCCTGTAGAGGATCCTTTCAGCATTTCCCCACTGATTCAATATAGACAAAGTTGCTTCCACTTTTAGAGATTCCCACCAGGCAATAAAGACAAATGATATTAAAAAAGAGGCAAGATATATAATAAAACTTGCAGAGAGAGGACCTTCCCCTCCTCCACCCCGTTTGTGTTCAGGATTTTGAAATAATCACTTGTAGTTAAAGCCAGGGCTGGAGACCTCGGTAAATGTGGTGTTAGGACCCCTCTTGTTGGATGAAAAATATGCTGGTCTCCAAAACACAAAGCAGTGATCTGGTGTGAACTCACTTCAGAACTCTGAACACGTTAAAAATGATTCATTAATCTATCTTGGTGGGTTCTGGGCAACTCAGCAGAAAAGGGATGGTGTGTCCACAGTGGATGCATATCCCACAGTGTCCCTGCCTGGTTACTGAAGATCATGGAATAACGGATCAGTATCACGGGAAACACAAGCTGGTTCAGTATTTCAGGTCCTCACACAGGACATGTTTTAGCTGGTACTTCAGGGAATACAGTAAAAAGCAGGGAGTGGCAGAGCCAGGGCAGCAGGGAGCGTGGCACTGCAATGCTGTGAGAGCTGCACAGGTCATTTGCAACAGAGCTATAACTGCCCCACAGTCCTTCCAGCAGGTGAGCAGCATCCTGTGGAGAACTGAGCACACCCTGGCTCACCAGGCTCCTGTCTCACAAGCCAAAAGCTTGCCACATTGCCAGAAACTCACAGATAGGTCTGTTGTGCTGAAAAAATCTTATGCTTTCATCTTGTGTGTAGCCAACTGAGTAAAAAAATGCACAGACTCATGTCTGGCCCTACTCTTTTCCCTGCAAACCAGCACACACATCCTTGCAGATGTCACTACATCTCCTTGTGAGGTGACCTGTGCTTAGAGCTGGGCATTAAATCCTGGGCCTGCTAAGGTCTCATTTCACACAGTTTGTCATCTTAACCCCCAAAGTCTGAATGTAACAAGGGTAACCACAGCACAGCCTTGATGTATTATGATGCTGACAGGTAAGGCAGAAAAGGGACACAATCAGATCATGTTATCTACCTGCAGCTCATTGCAATATTACCTGCCTCCTGCTTCTCCGTGTAATGAAAATGTCCTGCCCACATTGCTGCCAGGTATCGCTGCCTTTGCCACTGGGGCTCTCTTGTCCTGCTCACTGCCACAGTCCCACCTAGGCAGGCCCAGGAGCTTGGTGGCCTCCATTTGCAAGCCTGGACAGGACAGGGAGCCGAGCTAGTGAGCCACAAAAACCTGCCTGGACAGCTAGGCTGCCAGTAGTGTGCCCTCTTGCCTGCTTGCTGCCCTTACCCCAGTGACTGTCCATCTCCTGTGACCCCGTGAAGCACCAGAAGTCTGTGGCCCAGGGCCTGGGGGCTGACTGACCCTCCACGTCCATAGGTAGCTCACCAGAGCTGGGCAGGATGCTCTCCAGGCAGCCCTGGCTTTCCAGCAGCTGAAGTGCAGTCAGCCAGGAAGAAGTTAGTTGAAATCAGACCAAACTGAGCCTAAAATAAAATGAGTTCAGAGACAAGCTCTTTGTGTTGCTGTATAAAACAAGCTGAACGTCACAGTGGAAAAGCTCCCTTTTTTGGGCTGGAAAGTTTTAGGCTTTCTTCTTTTTATTGCAATATGCTGAGTCAAGTAAATAATTTCACGGAAGTAAAATTGCACATTTTGCTGAAGTTCACAGAATCACAGAATCCTAGGGGTTGGAAGGGACCTCGAAAGATCACCCAGTCCAACCCCCCTGCCAGAGCAGGGTCACCCAGAGCACATCACACAGGAACGTGTCCAGGTGGGTTTGAATGTCTCCAGTGAAGGAGACTCCACAACCTCCCTGGGCAGCCTGTTCCAGTGCTCTGAAGTTCAACCAAAGGCCGTGAAACAGCTTTTTGATGATGATGATGATGATGATGATGATGATGATTATTATTATTATTTAAGGTTTGAATATTAAAGTGTTAATGAGATAAGTCGGGCTTTGGGGGATTTTTTTTGTTTGTCTGTTTTGTTTGTTTTGGTTTTATGACAACAAGGAGCCCAGCACGTTTTGCTCGAAGCCCGGTGGGTGCCAAAGGCTCACCCCGCGGCAGGAGCACACCGGGTCCCCGGTCCATCCATCCATCCATCCCTCCGTCCGTCCGTCCGTCCCCGCCCCCCCTCCTCCCCGCCCGGCCCCTCCGCGGGACAAGGGCGCCCCCCGGCGGCCGCTGGCGGAAGCGCCGGGAATCGCAACACGGCTGGGGTTGGAAAAGAACTTCAAGGTGACCTGCTGCAAACGCCAACACCCAGCACTGCCCAGTCCGTGCCCCTCAGCACCACATCTACACGGCTTTTAAACACCTCCAGGGATGGCGACTCCACCACTTCCCTGGGCAGCCTGTTCCAGTGCCTGACAGCACTTTCGGTGAAGAAATTTCTCCTAATATCCAATCTAAACCTCCCCTTGCACAACTTGAGGCCATTTCCTCTTGCCTATCACTTGTTACTTCAGAGAAGAGACCAACACTCACTGCTACAACCTTCTTTTAGATAGCTGTGGAAGGTGGTAAGGTCTCCCCTCAGCCTACTTTGCTGCAGGCTAAACAACCCCAGCTCCCTTAGCCACTCCTCGTAAGACTAGTAGTCTAGACCCCTCACCAGCTTCATTGCCCTTTTTCAGACACACTCCAGCACCTCAATGGTGGCCCAAAACTGAACACAGTGTTTGGGGTGCGGCCTCAGCCGTGCCAAGTACAGGGGAGCAATCACTTTCCTATTCCTGACTAATCCTGATACAGACCAGGATGCCATTGGCCTTCTTGGCCACCTGGGCACAATGCCCTGTCATATTCAGCTATTCACCAATATCCCCAGGTCCTTTTTCTATGGCAGCTTACCAGCCACACTTCCCCAAGCCTGTAGCATTGCATGGGGTTGTTGTGGCCCAAGTGCAGGACCTGGCACTTGGCCTTGTTGAACCTCATACAATTGGCTTTGGCCCATCAAGCCAGCCTGCCCAGGTCCCTCTGTAGAACCTTCCTACCCTCAAATAGATCAACATTCCCACCCAACTTGGTGTCATCTATAAACCTATTGAGGGTGCATTTGATCCCCTTGTCCAGATTATTGATAAAGATATTAAAGAGAACTGACCTGAACACTGAGCCCTGTGGAGGAGGAGCTGCCCTCCCAGCAGGCTTAAATCCTCCCAGCAGTGCTGCTGGCTCTTCTTCCCTACCAGCTTCCCTGGATTTGCCTTTATCTCCTTTGCTGAACCAGAAATGTAAACCCAGACCACTACCTGTTTTTTTGGGAGTTGCTTTCACTCCTGCCCGAATTAGCCCAATAGGACATGGCTCACCGGTCTGGAAGCCACCAGAGGTACTATACTAAAAGCAGGGTGACTGCAGGAACAGCATGTCTCATCACTATGATTATAGAGGGTTCTGGGGTGACTAAATGACACTGAGCAACACCAAGCTCCCTAACTTTTGAGATTCAAACATGCTTCTTCGGTCTGCCAAAGCCATTAAAGAGATGATTTGCAGGAAAACCTGTTTTCTTACAGCATTGAGAAAGGAGCAACACCAGAGTCAAGGATGCTACCTGGATTCCTTCTTCCCCATGACTATAAATCTCACCCAGATTTTTCAGCACTACTTCATACTCCTGCTTCAGCATTTGAGCTTCACTGCAGACCATTTTGTGGGGAGACACAGCAGACAGCAGTGTATATTGAAGACATGGTGTTCTGTTTCATCTCTTGAATAACTTCTTTGAGAACAAGATGACCAGTTTGTAAGCCATAGCCTTTGCTTTCTTCTCAAAGGCATCTGTTACTGGTTATATGGGAGAAACTCCTCAGCCAGGCAGAGCCCTGGCTGACTCCAGAGATAGATCCAGGTAAGATCAGTCTGGCCAGCTAGGAGGACTGTTCACTTTGCCTGCACCAGGGACAGGAAAATGGGGGGCATTTCTCTTCTTCAGCTGTCTCTGTTGCTTGTCCAGTGTGATAAGATACATGAAAGCCTAAGGTGTAGGGTTTGTATGGGAGAAGGTGACTGCTGCTGTTGGGGACTGGACATGCATATCTGTACCATCAGCCCTGCTGTGGGGACAATCACCTTTGGCAAAAGAACACCATGCACACTTGGCCCGACAGTTGCCATATCTGAGACGTGGCCCTGTGTTTCTGTTCCTTGGGGAGCAGATCTGATTAAAGTGACTCCCTGGCCCTGCGAGCCTGCAGAGAGTGGGTGCATGAGGCTGTGCCAGCCCCACCAGCCCCAGTTACTCATGCACAGCCTGAGTCACTGCTTGACATCACTCTACTGAATACTGAAACAGGGAGGGGACAAATGGCAGCAGAGGGGACGCCCGGAGGAGGAAGTCAGGCATGGCTACCAGTGACCCACTGCTCACATGGAGCAGGCCAGGCGGGATGTAGCTTTTTCAGGGGACTTGCTTCAGAAAAGGCAGCCACAGTGCAACAGTAAGTGTTCCACACTTACAAGAACCTTACAAGGTGCTATGAATTCCCTGTTCTTCACAGCTGCCTCCTGCCACCCCAGGAGACCAATCCTTGTTTTCTTGGTCCATGGAAAACTTGAAAGGTGTGGGAGCTAAACACCTCTGCCTCCAGAGCCTGGAGCAGGATGCAACCCAACACAGCCCCACCAGCTAGCAGAGTGCTCCTCTCTGCCTCCAACCAGTCCCCAGCATCTCCTGCTCCAGCTGAGGGAGGGGAATCCATTTACCACCTTTGTGCCACAGAAAGGGCTACAGGGCTTGTGGGGAGAGGGTGAAGCCCTCCTAAAGAAACTCCCTGTTTGGTGAGGTTGGTCCTGGCACCAGATGCCAAAAGGGGAGCTTTTTTGGCAGCTAGGGAGCATTTGGAAGGTGAACTCAACAAGGTCCTTCCCCATGCCAGGCCTTGGCACTGCTGGCCTGGTGCTGTGCCCCAAGGGTTTACCCCTGTGCTGGGTACATGGAGCCCTACAGCCCTGGCAAGCTCACAGGATGGCAAACCTGATGGGCCTGGGCCCGAGCCATGCCCCTGCCCTTCCTTGCCCTTTTCCCATGACATCCCTGACCTGAAGTTCAGCTGAGTTTATCCTGCTTCCTGATAATCCTGGCTGCTTTCATAATCCAGGTGCATTCTGTGCCAGCTCTTCTCTGGCATGTGCTTTTCTGAAGCTCTGATCTCCTTGAACAGGCAGAGGAGGGACGAGAAACCAGAGGGCCCTGAAGGCAGTGGATCTGTAGCCCTCACTACCAAGGGAACCCTTGTCAGGGGAGAGGGTGAGCAAAAGCCTTACAGGTTTTTTTGGCCTTCCAGAGGGCAGATTTTGAAATAGAACAGGACAAGGATGAGGCAACCTTCCTGCCTCCTCCATTCACTTTTTCCTTTTAGGTCCAGCCTGTCTGGCCCCACCAGTTTAGGATTTCCCCAGGACCTGTTTGTGTGTGACTAAGTGGCTTCCTGGTTTAGTTTAAGCTTGGTTTTACGCTAAGGGGGAACTGCTGCTTTCCCAAAAGCCTCTCCTGAGGTGCAAGAAACCTGCAGAATGGCACCACCCCTTCCCACCAGCGCCAAGTTCCACAGAATTTGTATTTAATTTGGCATTTAAATCAGCCCTCACACAAAGCTGCCTCAATATTGAACCAGTGCAAAACAACTGTATCATGATGGAAGTCATGATTGCTCTAAAAGGTGCTGTAAATCCATGGAAGGTGATTGTCACTCTCTGCTGAGAAGCATGCACAGTAACAACAAAGAAAATCTCCATGTCCAGAATCAATGCGAGTGCATATGCACTCCCTCATTCCTCCAAGTTCTGGTGCTTCTGGGGACAAGGTGCATTTGGGAGACATTTTCTGCTCTGTGGCAGTCAGTGGAGAAGTTGGTAAGTGTCTGGGATGTGCGAAACACACATGGTAAAACCACACTTTGCTCCTATTTCCCTGTTAGCCTGTCCCTTTGCTCCACTAAACTCCTCTGAAGCAGGGAAGCTGGCTCTGTTTTAACATGTATTTGGCTCCTCATGGACATAGTCTAGCTGCATTTTAGCCATCTATGGCACCACATCAGCTCAAAAACCTATTTCTTGAAAGTCAGGTATTGTTTCAAGCACATCCCTCCTACCTTCAGTCTGCTAGTCAATAACTTGTATCATGGCTTCCCATACCCCCTTCCCAATCTGCTCTCCAACATTACATTAGTACCCTTGAATTTTCTCTCCCATCCTCCAAGGTACATGTGTGGAATTGTGTAGGTGAAGGGGAGAGTGGGGGAGGGTGAGCATAATTTGCATTTCAAATTAACTAGAGAAATGTGTCCTGTGACACATTTCAAACCAATGCCTTGGAGGGCTCTTTCTCTTGCAAAGGGATACTGAAGACCCAAATGTCCCTCCTGTGTTGCCCATCACTGCTGGTAGGCAGAGTAGCAAAGGCCCAGCCTAGCATATTCTAGACATCACTGTGCCTGAGGAAGGGGGTTTGCTTCCAGGAGCATAAGGATATGTGGTAGAATAACATACCATGGAAAAACTCATGGGAGAGGAAGCCTCTAAAATGAGACATTACAGCCTTATACCTTCAGGAGGTTTTAAAAAAATAAGATGATGATAATCATCATCATAATTTTGCTTTGATATTGTTTCTACTTTAAAATAAAAAAATATTATGTGTCCAGAACATTGGAAAGACATTTTTACAAGCTGAATTAAATGTCTACAAGCTCCTTTCCTATTCTTGATTATACGAGTACCCAGAAAGACTAAAGCAAATAAATACAGGAATATAGACCCAGCAGAGACAGACACATGCAGTGATGAAAAGATCACATCCACTATTCTGCATTTTCTTTCTGTGGCTTGGGTTTATATTTCTTCATTTCTTAAGCACTTCTAACATTGAATCAGCTTTCTTTATTCAAGAAAAATAGAATGGAGAAGCTACTAACTCTCTCCTGCACCCTCAGGCATCTGATCCACAGTGACAGCTTCAAAGAAGCTGCAATCTCTTTGCCATATTTTCCCCAACTACAATCTCCCAGCTGGACCACTCCAACCCATGAGCTGTTGCTGTCACCTCATCAGCCATTAGAGGAATCGTACTCTTGAGGAAGAACACCAGTTTCTCATTGTCAGGCTGTTTGGGTTTTTATTAATTAAATATTCCACGTACAAAGTACTAAATAAATACATAGTTGTGTCAGACACCAGTGTACCATACAGACCCACTTGGGGAGCTCCATGTATTTATATATGAAATACCATGGAAAGCTATTTACCAAATGTGAAGGAGGCTACAGAATGATTCAAGACTGCAGCCTCCTCGCTATTGCCAGGGTGCAGTCCACACAGCACATACACACACACATGTACACACACATGCACAAGCTCCTGGGAAGAAGGGTGTTCACCCTCCATAACCTGCTCGCTTGGGAAATGCTTGTGTTAATGCCACAGACACACTCAGGAGGCAGAGCTCCGAGGTGCACGGGATTAGATCCCACAAGAGTATTGAAGGCAGCTGCATGGAAAAGGTTTTGTCCGCAGGGATCCACAGCCTGGAGGGCAGGGGGGGGGGAGGGTTGGTGAGGTTGGGCAGGCACCCTGGGGAGCTCAGCTGGGGTGTGTGGTCAGAGCAAGGAGGGAGGCTGATGCTATAGCACAAATCAGAAAAATTGTCAGGGTAAATAGGTGTAATGCTTTTATGTCTTTAAATTTTCTTCCCCCTCTCCACCGTGGTGATGAGGAGGGAGTTGGAAGTGAACATGAAGAAGAAAAAAAGGAATATTCTTTCTCTCTCTGTCTTCTCCAGTGATCTTTGAAGGAGAGTCAGGCAGGGCTGGGAGTGGGCACAAAAGTAGTAGTGGATAGATGAGGGAGCCTTGGTAGTACCTGAGATGTGTTTGCGGATGGGAAGGTGTGGGGATATGTAGGTCTGATGAGCCTGTTCCTGTCTCTTCTCCCACCAGACACGGGGAACAGCCATCCCTGCAAGCTGATCAAAGCGAGTCTTGGCTGGGGCAGAGCCAGTTGCAGACCCAGATGATGATCTTCCTGCTGCTCTAGCCCTGCAGGCAAAAAAACCCTGCTGAAAATAGGCCAGGACAGCCTCTTCCCAGCGTGTTCCTCTGTCAAAGAGATGAGCTTCCTCCCATGGAGAAATGAATGGAGTGAGGACAAGATGGACAGAACAGTGTTTGAAAGCTGTGTTTGAGGAAAGAGAGGGGGCTACAAGAGTGCCTGTGCAGGGAAATGAGGACCCCTCTCCTCTTCTTGTCAGTGTCAGTTGACTCTGTCTCTTCTGCAGGATCAACTCACTTGTCACCATGTGGCCCATTCCTCATGCTTAGTCTCTTGTCTCCCTGCAGAGCTGCTACATGGCGCCTTTCCCACCAGTGTAGTCATGGTATGGGCTTGTCCGGGCCTTGGGCCGAGGGATGGAGAAATCATTTTTCAGTTCAATGGTCTGAAAAGGAAGCAAGAAAACCTCTACCTTTCAAAACTCGAGAGAAGTAATAGAATAGGGCTTCAAAACAAAACAAAACAGGAGAGGGAGAAACAGGTTTCCTGAGAGTGTCATCAGTGGGGTTGGGGAAGAGGATGCTGGCAAAACAAACCAGTAATAGAGACATGTCACCAGAGGAGCTACTAGACCTAGCTAAGATGTGGTCTGAAGGAGGACTGGTGAATGGACATGGGGACATGCAGACTGCCCACTCTGGATCTGCACTGCAGCTCCCAGTGACAGCTGGTGGGAATACGTTCAGGGCACAGGCTGGGGAAAGGAGCACATTCTCCTGAGAAAAGGGCACAGTCTACTGCAGGAACCGTGTTCTAAGAGAGGCCTTCTTATGTGACATCAAATCCAGAAGTATTGAAAAACCACCACCTCAGACTTTGCGTTGGGCCTGGACATGTCACAGCTTTCTTCCCCCAGCCACAGGCACCTCCATGGACACCTATCCTGGTGTCCTACCTGGCTCCATGAGGAGCACCTCCCTGCCTCTACAGAACCTGCTCTAGGTCCGTCTGCCTTTGCCCCTTCTTCCCTTCAGCTCCTAAACAATACCTCACATGTGGTGAAACGGGTGAAGGGAGGGCTTGAACTTACCTTCATCGGAAGGTGAGAAGAGTATGGGGAGTAGCCGAGGACTTCTGTGTCTCCTGAGTCACGATACAAAAGGAGGGGAAAGTTAGTGAGTTAGCATTATATTGTAGCTTAGAAATACCACATCAAGGGAGAATCAAAGTGGCTAATTTAACAGCTGCTTGTAGACCTATCAAACAATGCAATATGCAGCCAGGAATGGGTTAAAATCCATAGGTGGGTGACTTATTAAATATTTCCTTCTGAAAGCAGGAATGAATGGTATTGTAAATAACAGGACATAGGAGGCCTTGGAGTTTAGACACCTCCTGTTGCCTCACAGTGACTGTCATCATAATTGGCCAAATCCCTCCCACTTGCAGGCACAAGATCCCCCCTGCGGTATTCCCTGGGAAGGCAAAGTCTTTCTCAGCTATTATTTTAGAAACCTTGAGGCCTGACTCCTGGGGAGAGTAGCAGATCCACAGGGGGTGCAGTCACATCTCCTAACCATAGATTTGGGAAGCCTCAACTGATAAAAAACATTTTGCTTTGTCCAAGTAGGCATGAGACTCATGGAGAAGAGTAAGAGTAAGAGCTCCTTGCCTTCTTTTTGGATGAGGGGTTTATTTTTAAATAGATAATGGGAATCATATCAAAATTGGAATAACAAATCTCTAAGGTTTAACCTAGAGAGGTCTGAAGAGCTGGAGCATGGCTAAGAGGCAAACAAAAAACCCCTGAATTTTTACACAGGCTTTCCAAACATAACAGCATCCTAGGGAGTAATGTCTCATCCCTGACACCCAGTAAGTCTCCAATTCAGTCACTCCTCCTACACATCCTTACCTTTTGCATTGGTTCTTACTCTTTTCCCTCTTGTCTGGAGAATAATTTTCACTTGCATTTCTGAAGTTTCATCAGTCTGAAACTTTTTTGTACCTCTAAATTACCCATATTTTCTTCCAGCCCCCCCTTTTTAACTCATGGTTGGTGCATGTGTGCTTAGGGCTGAGGGACAGTGGAGTCATTCACTTCATCATACCTTGCACAATCTCATCTTGGGTGTAAGCACGGTTGTCCACTCCAGTTGTCTGCTTTATGAACTTGGGTTGGCAGAAGTCATTTTCTGGAGGGTAGTCTTCCAGCTTCACAGGGGCAGTGAGGAAACAAATTTCAGGAACAATATACATTATCAGGAAGACCCATCCATTGGACACCAGAGCAATAGCCACAACAGGATCGTCCCAGGTAGGTCTGTTTAAAACCATGTTGCCTTTTAAGAGCATAGTGATCCACACTACCCAAATGGCAATGGAGAACAGGGCAGTGACAAAGATGTGTGCCCCGTGCCTCTTCCAGCTTTTGTATGACCCACAGAATGTGAACACAGAAACCAAGAAGGTCAGAGCCATCAAGAAGAGCACGTAGATCAAAAGCATGACAAAGTCCTTGTTGGTCTCCTCCGCAGACATGCTCAGAAATTTGTCTTTCTGGTTTACTAGCATGGTGACTAAGTACTCGGTGCTGATCACAGCTTGTACTAGGAAAAAGGAAACAATGAGGAGCAGCAACACGAGCCAGGAGAAGGGCTTTCTTCCTCTCACTAGTTTGTTGAGGTTGCAGGCCTGCGTGAGGAGGCATGAGAAGCAGAGAGCAAAGAGGACTCCAAATAGGAAGAAGCGAGTGGGGCGAGTCCTTTCATTGAGTTTAATGATGAAGGCAAAAGTGAGACCAAAAATGCCGAGTGTGCCTAAGAGAAAGAAGAAATAGACGGAAATCATGTGCCTCTTGCTGTTGTCTTGGACTTTACAGATGAGAAAGAAGAGTGAGCAGATGAGGAAAATGGTGATGAGGATGCCAGCTGCAGCCAGTGACTCCAGGACAATCCCCCAGGCCATCTCCATGTCACAGAGCAGGTAATAGTCAGCACCGATGCTGCTGCTGCTGCAGCCTCGGGGGACTGGCGTTGTCATCCTCTCACCTTCTTTTAACAAACTCCCTGTCAAATGTTTCACCAAAGCTGTAAAAGAAAAGACACAAGCTGTCACATCAAGCACACGGGCAGTGCCAGCAGTCAGGAAGGAAAGGCAAGCCAGACCTCCATCCCCACCTCACTAGGCAAGGAGATGACAGTGCTAAGGACACTGGGAGCAGAGCCACCCCCTTGTTTGGCATCAGCTCTCTAATCGAGGGCAAGCCAAGCCCCTGAGCAAGAGGCAATTCACCTTGCATGTCCTCTGCACTGTGCCTGGGGTTGTGCAATGTCGTAGGAGTGTGGGGAGCAGAGAGAAGCTGAGGCAATTTCGCAGGTGTTAGCTTGGTGCCCTGTAGCACAGAGACTGAGCTGCCTTGTCACTTTTGTGGCACAAGAGCAGCTGTTAGTCATAATGCAGCTTATGCTTTTTTGACAAATTCAAACAACATCAGTACCTTGTACCAGTAAGGTTCAGAAATAAACAAAGCAGAACAAGAAACTCATTATTTCTTTTCTCTCTTTTTCTTTCTCTGAAACACTCTTGGCTTTGGTTTATAGGTATGAATGAAGGGTAACTTCAACTGCCTTTTACCCTGCAGGTAACTAACCTGGATGCCCCCAGCATAGCTCTTCTCTCTTGAAATTAAGTAGCAACTACAGGCTGCCAACCATGAGCCCTAAATTCACATTCCTCATTCTTCGTAGCAGCACAGCAAAGACCTTTCTCTCAAAGACCTCTGTCTTCTCCCCAAGATACTGCTCTGCATGGGCTGGAGGGTTTACATGTCAGAGCTAATGCTGTTCATTGCATAAGAAGTAACCACTAAGTTACTGCTTGAGTCCACAAGTTAAGGATGGACAAGGTCTTTAACA
>NW_009952058.1:911264-937259 GCF_000747805.2 Chaetura pelagica
TAAGCCTGTCTCAACAGGGGTTAAGAAGGTTGTTTAGGTGAGCTCTGCCTATTGCCAAGGGGAATTAAGTTGCCTATTTCCTTGGGAGCCTGAAGCATTTGCAGAAACCACTGCACAGGACTGGGCACTTTGTGCCTCATTATGCAGGCACTGAGTGAGTTTAGATCCCAGCGGCCAGGTACTGCTTTCTAGGTACCAAATCGCTCAGTTAGGCTTGTGTTTTCAAAATCTATCAAAACAGGAGTTTAGATACAATATTGGCATGAAACACAGGGAAATCTTGCCTTAATGGTGACCCATACATGACAACCAAGGGCTTTCTTTTCCGATGTATAAAGAAAAAAGTTAACCTTTAGAGTCTTTAGTGCTCGTCATGGAATTTGCCTTGATTGTTCCCCTACAGAACAACATACTGAAGTTGTGAGGCTGGTTCTAAAACCTTTCCAACAGATTTTAAGGACTGCAGGTTGAGCCTTCAATAAATGGCAGTTGATATAATCAAGGGTTGAACGAAGGGAGAAAATTTTACTGACTCAGACCCACTTATGCCTCAGTGTGACCTGCCTACAAATGATGGAATATTTCTCCAACTTTTAGCCTCACTGTATAAAAGATGTGCAGCTCTTCAAAAAGCTGGCTACAATAAAATGCAAATTATTCAACTATGCAGGAAGTCTGGACTCCCATGGAAAGGATGGAATTGGTGAAAAACACATGCAAGAGTTTTCACAAATCATTGTTCAAAAAATTCAAGGGATTTACGAGCTCTTGTACAAACAGCTGAGAGTTATCTGGACGTTTACGGGTAATAAATAATGAACCTTTCCGAAAAGCTGGAGAGCAAATGCTATAACTTATCCACAGACATTTACTGTTGATCAGATTAGCTTATCTGTTCACAGCTCTGGCAGATACAGAGCTGTGCCTGCTGGGTGGAAAGGCCAGAGAGCCAGAGTGAGAGCCCCGGGCAGCAGAGAGAACACCCATAGCTTTGGGGCCTGACTGGTGCTGACTGGAAGTGGTACTTGCCACAGTTGGCTGCCATGGCCCTTGGAACAAATAGGGTGGAAAGAATCTCAGTCTCTTGGAGAGCTGGGCCTCTTGTGCTGACTTTTACTCCCTTCTCCTTTTTATTTTTTTCCTTCAGGGTAGATACCCTCTGAGGCATGAAGAGTCTCTGCCCTATTTCCCGGGTGAGTGTTGCCCCCAGATGCTGAGTCTGCTCATTCAGCACCTATTGAAGTGTCTGGGATTTCCAGGGGCTCTAGAACCTGTGCAAGGGAACCTGTGCTGGGGTAACTTCACATCTCACCCCAAATCATGGTTCTTGCTTCAGTGCTGAGTCTTCTTCCTCCAGCCAGAGCCTCCTCCCTCATGGACACTTGTGCACACCGGACACCCATCCAGCCACAACTTTCACATCGTTTCCCAGAAAACTCTGCCATAAATCCCCCAGCTCCAGCTGGCAATCCCATGCCAGAGGCCAGGGCGGGAAGCACCCCCTCTTTGCCGAGGCACCCCTGCCCTCCCGCCCCTCCCAGCCGCCAGGGCAGGTCCGCCCCGCATCCCGCAGGACATCGCCTCGAGTTACCTTTCTGCCTCCTGCCCGGAGCAGGCAAGAGGGACGCTCCGGCTGGAAGGGGCGAGTTCCCAGGGCGGCAGCACCTCGGTCCCCCCGCGGGCCGGGCAGCAGCGCCGCGCCCGCCCCGCTCCGGAGCTTTAAGAGCGGCAGGGCGGGCAGGTGCGGCCGAGCACGCCCATTCCAGTTCCACCGCCTCCCCGCTCCTCTCCCACAGGACACACGGCGGGGAAAATACTCTCCCCCGTGCCAGGAAATGAAGTCAGGCCTCCTGACGTCAGCGGGGCACTCACCCCTCCGCTCGGGGTGCGGACGGAGCCGCTGCCCGGCCCGGCCCTGGGACCCGGGGCGCGGTTGGACGGTGCTGGGGCCAGCGCCTGATAAGCTGCTCCCCTGTCTGACTCCTGGCACCCATGGGTGGGGACCGTGGCTGTGAATAGCAGAGTGTGTCCCCCCTCCCTGCTCCCAGCCTTTTGTCTCTTTGCGTGCTGTCTTGCCAGAAAACTGCCTGCAGAGTGGAAGATGAGGGGGTTGTGCGATGCAAACAGCGCCTGGAGGGAGAGGGGCTGCAAGCCGGGCTCCAGAGAGTTTCCTTGGGGCTCTCGCTGGGCGAGACAGAGGTGACATGGTGACAGGGGACACATCTGCTCTGCTCATCCCTTCCACCTGTGCCATTGGGAGCCACAGACTCAGAAGGCAGCCTGCTTTTCCCGGTGCCCTCCTCAGCCCAGCTCTGCTCACTAAAGGCACCATTCTGCCTGTTTGCAAGTCCTGAATCGCTTTATCCAAATTGCTGGCCCAAATGGTTAATGAATTGAGGCAATGACAAGTTCCCCCTTGCTCTACATTGTGCCTCTGGCCTGACACACCTGTTGGCACAGTCCCATCCAAAGCCCCTGGTATCTCCAATGTGTTCATGACTTCATCTGTGACTTTGAATATTACTCACTGGGATTATTTGCTTATTCTGATTAAGGAATTTACTTCAGGGCCTATCCACACCAAGCACTCGGTCCTTATACACAGCCCTAAACCTGGAAATCCCTCCCACCTCATGGATGTTGTATTTCTTCCCCAAACCAGAGGAGCCTGTGTACATGCCTGTGCTGAGGTGTGACCAGCCATGGTTGTCTCATCTGCATGTTAATATTGGTTGTTTGTTTCTTTGTTTGTTTTAAGGCCCCTGACTTATTTCTGATCCCTTTTGAATTGTGGAGATTGCCACATAACACATGCAAAAGAGTCCTCTCTTCTTCCACACCCTTTCAAGTACTCAAGGCCGTGCCGGGATGAGTGGCTCAAGTGAAAGGCAATACTCAGTGCAGTCACTGCAGGGAGGGCTGTGCTGAGCCCTAGGACAGTCCCTCATGTCCTTCCTACTTTCATTTCAAGGTACAATCCTGTGGCTTCTTAGTAAGGACATACCAAGTTTCTTTACTTGAAGTTAACCTTACCTTTAAGAGTAGGTCCCAGGCTTAGTGAACCAGCCAAGAAGGCAGTTGTGAAAAATGAGAGGAGAAAAGGAGTAATGAAGAGGAGTTTAGCACCAGCTCAGTGGGACCCAACCTGTCTAGGAGGACATCCCAAGAAGCCTTCAAAGGTCACTGGTCACTACCAGCCTATTTGCATCCTTTCAGAGCACGTTATGGACTGCCAGCTACTTCCCTACATTTACACAGACATGCAAAGCCCCATGGAAGGCAGCGTGGCAAATTATACTGGGGGAAAAAATGAAGAAAATATAAGAGTAACACTGACATTTTCCAGAATGCCTGAGAAATCCTTGAGAGTCAGTCATCAAACACACCCTGTACTTTCAAAAGGCTAATAAATAGAGCTACGTTTAAAAAAAACATCTCAAGTGACTAAGGAGCCCAAGGGCTGCTGACTCATGGTAGGTAGCCTGAGTTATGCTGCCCATGGCCCTCATGCTTTGCCAAGGTGGGAGGAGAAGCATCATTGGTCTACATATGCAAGTCTAAACAGGACAACAATCACTCCAGAAAGGTGAGATGATTGTCATCTTGCTTTAGGGAGGGAATGCAACTTGTAGATAGAGGCACCTAAATTTAGATGTCTGATGGTCTGATGACCTAAATGTGAGCTGAGTGTCTCCCTCTTAGTCAGCTCTGCTCCTTTCACCTTCTTGCTACTGGCATTGTCTGGCCCTGCTCCCTCCCATGGGGTGCCAATGCCCAGTGTTGCCCACGGTGTCCTGAGCCAGCTCTACTCCACCAGCTTCAGTGTCACAGGGCTGAGCTGCCAGCAAAGGGTAGAGCGCTGCAGCCTCTCTCAGTTCAGCCAGGTCTGGGGGACAGAAAAAGTCTAGGATGTCCAGGGACTGATTCAGTATATTTTATTAAGCCAATAATAAAGCAAGTAGATGCCTGGGAACTGATGGTGCTTGGCGCTCTGGAATGTGTCTAAACAATGTGTTTATTTTTGGTTACTGATATTGGCTGTGTTGTGAATATGCTTCTGTCATTCCTTATGCTTAGCTACCTGTGCAGTACATTGACAACACCAGAACAGCTTTGCTCCCTGAAAAAATCCCCCCTGCCAGCACTTACCACAGTCATACTGAGCTAATATTACAGCAGCCTCCACCCTGTCCTGCCCTGTACATTTCACTTATCTTCAAATCAGTTCAGGTATAAACTTTATGACACCCTTGGAAACAGCCTGCCACAGAGGTGACAGTTCTGGCAGACAGCTTGGGGCACCTCTGCATTAGACAGGAGCCAAGACAAGGGCAAGGGGTGTTGTTTCTGGAAAGGGACACATGGCACCTCCACATAACACTTGGGTTTTCTCCTGGGGGTGTCCTGTCCCTGAATCCCTTGTGCTCTGGCTCTGCAAGCCTTCATCTAAGGATTACTGAAAACTCTGTCTATGAGTTAAATCCTTTTCCTTTGAAAATGAGAAGTGTGGCACCAGAAAGTAAAGGTTTTCTAAAAAAAAAAAAAAAAAAAAAAAACAAAAGAAACTCATACTGATGTCCTTCAGACCTGTTACTTGTCTCTGCGGCCATCAGCTCTTCCAGACTGTATACTGTGCTCCCTTGCAATTTTCAGCCTCAAGAATAAAATAAGCATTAAAAAAAAAAAAAAAAAAAAAAGCAAAAGAAACTCATACTGATGTCCTTCAGACCTGTTACTTGTCTCTGCGGCCATCAGCTCTTCCAGACTGTATACTGTGCTCCCTTGCAATTTTCAGCCTCAAGAATAAAATAAGCATTCCTAGCATGTCACAGTGGTGTGCTTTGCTTTGAGTGTTAGTTGCTATCTCCCTTCAAAGAAACTGCCTTTCTTAATTCAGTAGGTTTTGGCTGAACCCTTTCTCTTCTGGGCTCCTCAATGTCCAGATTCTTGGTACAAGACCTTAGTTTACCAGAAGAGGAAGATATTTGGGCAAGAAAAGGCCAAGGAGACTTGTTAAGATATGAAATCAGTGCTACTGAGTCTGTCCTATAAACAGAAACTTTCAAACCTATGAATTATCTGCCAGAACATCCCTAATTGGAAGAAGACCCTGGAAACATAATGGAAAATGACTGCCTGTTCCTCCACTAGAAACATAATGCTCTGCTGCAAATGTGCTGCAAACAGGATCATTTCTATATGCAACCCCAGGTACAGCCAGCCTAGTACCTGGAAATGCAGGGGAGAAGGGTGGCTGCTGGAGCACCTGCTGAAACTGATTAATTCATGCTTCAGACTTGGTCCTTCCTCACAGGGGCAGCTGTCACAGTCATTCATACTCCACAAGTGTGGAAGCTGGAGCAAGAACAGGCAGAAAGAAGTGGAGACCAGCCAAGAGCACCTGTGGCTGTGATTCTTCTGGTTAGGAAGAGCCTTTTCATACAACAAAACTGGTGCTCTTGAAGGCTTTGAGCAAGTTAAAAAAAAATTAAAAAATTGATTTATCACCTCCTTTAGGACTTTCAACAGGATGCTGATAAACATTTCATGCAAAACAACTGAGCCATTCCTCTAGATGTAGTTTCCTAGAGGCATCCTGTGCTCATCCACTTACCAAGAGCATCTAAGAAGGCTCCAGTCCTTCTTTGTGGCATGAACCTCATCTGCTTTTGTGATATATTCCCAAAGCAGCAAGTTGCACTGATATGGATGAGTGGGCATTGTATGTAGGCAAACATTTTGGGAGAAGTGTGTAACTCGCATGACACAAGGGATCTGAAAACATACTGACTGGTAGGGATGTTGCCTGATACTCCCAGAAAGGAAGGCATGCTAAGGGAGATACAGAAGAACCTGCATTTTCTGTCTCCCAGAAAGGCTGATCCCAAGGCTGGGGAAATGATTAAGGAGAGAGGAGATGCCTGGCTGCATCTTTAGGAGGTGAATCCTGACAGACACTCTCAGCAAAGCACTCCAGAAGGAGTGCTTTCCTTGTGTGCCAGGAACCTTTGCCTGGTCCCCAGCAGTGTTCCCTTTAGTATTCCTTGCCCACTGTGCCTGGAGCAGTTTTCCCTCCTTTTCCATTCCACACTTTGGGGTGGAGATGACTGGCTGAGATTCTTGCTGAGAGAGGATTAGGCCCAGGTGTCTGTTGGCAATAGATACTCTGAGACAGCTATTCTGCCCTGGAACCTGCTGCTGGTTTCCCCTGCCAGCAGTACCTTGGCTAAAGAGGCTGTGCAGATGTCTGCTCCTGTGCAAGAAGCATTCCTGAGAATCAGGTTGCACACAAAAACTCTCTGCTCAGTGATATAGAAAATTCTTCTTTACTACTCCTTGATCAAACAGCACCACAATGACATGAAGCAAAGCTGAGATCCAACATCAATCACTCCTCCCTTTTAGACGTCATCAGGAACAACAACAAAAAAGTGTTGATAGATTTTGTTTTATTTTTTATCAACAAGCTTCATGCAGTTGCAGGACTGTGTCCCCACACAGCAGGCGTAAAATTTGGCATAAACTCAATATAATTTTTACTGACTAAATTGTCAAAAATACAGTGGTATTTACATGTTTAATCTTAATCAGACACATCCTGTTGAGTGATACGACTGAACACAAATCTGCTATTGACTGCAGCACCACAGCCTGGGAGCAGCCAGAAGTTTTGGTCAGTGTGTGTTATCCAACCAAGGCTAATCATTAATCAAAGCTGCGATTTTTCTTGAAGGAAATGGGCAGCAGGGGAGAAAAATATCATGAGTAATTGTAAGGAGTAATTGTAATTGCAGTTTAGACCAGATACTCAGGGCAGACAGTTCTTGACTTATGGGTGCCACAAATCCCAGTGTAACCTCTTGAAGGTGCAGAGCTGCTGAGGAGCCATGTAGGGCCCTGGGAATTCCAGTCAGGCTTTGGGGAAACATAACCAAAAAGATGATAATTCATAAGGCTTTCATGCCTGATGGTGAGGAATGTCTTAATGCAGCCCTTGGAGAGGGAGCTTATCTTCTGTGCAGTTTCATCTCCTGGGGTCTCAGGTACTTGGCTTCAAAGCTCAGGTAAATGGAGTTGGGGGCTTCTAGCACTACTCTGCTCCACAGACACAGCCTTTTTCTAGCAGCTGTGGGCTTTACAGTGTGTGAGGGGAGATGATTGGCGTTCCTCTGGTCTTGAGCTGGAGACTGCTGGGATTGCCATGCCAGTGCTGATCTGGCAGAAATGCCAGTGAGTAATAGTTGCCACATTATATATATAAACAGTTTATAAAGCCAACGCCTCAGTTCTGCATGCTAGTTCAGTCAAGGTAAAGTTTGTTGCTTGACCATGATTATATATGACCATAAAAGTCCTCAGATGCTTTTCAGGGCAGCTCAAACACTCATATGTCAACAATCACGAGGGGAGCCCTAGCTCAACCCATACTGCAGTCCTTCCCCAGCTCAGTGCCAATGCAGCCTTGCAAACACTCAGACAGATGGGACAGGAGAAAATCCAAATGTATTTTTCATCAGGGCAGGGCTAGGGCCACACTTTCAGCATGCTCAAAATGCCTTTTCACTCAAATCCTGAAGACTTCCTTCCCTTTGGGAACTCGGGAGCCAGGGGAATTGCTCTGCAGACAGCAGCAGCCAGGAAACACTTGGTTTCTGGCACAGGCAGCTGGCATGCCCTGGGAGCCTGGAGGTCTGGCACTCCTCAGGCATGCACAGGTAGCAGTGGGTCCTACCACTTCAGTAGAAGTGCATGTGGTACCCTAGGACCCTCATGGTCAGTGGAGGTTATGGGTCTGGCTGGACAACAGAGCTTGGTATCCTCATTTAAAAGGCCAGCACATTGCTGGGCACCTTCCTTTCCCTTGGCACAGGATGATGCACACAGGCCTCCTAGCACTATGTTGAACATACAGGTGAGTGGGTTGCTCATTGAATTTTGAGGACAACACAGGCACCTCAGTATCCCCAGGTACTGCATCCCTAGAGGCCCCAGACTGCAGTTCAGCTCTGCACTTGTCCCACGAAAATCCTTTCTTGAACTACCCTCTCAGTCCAATATTTGCCAGAAGTGATCAGTTGTTACACCAACCTGAAGGGCTTTTGCATTTCCTCCTGTCCTACCTGTTAATCACAACTGATGCTTTGTGAGATCTCCAACTTCCTAGTATCACCAGTGTCTTTCAGCTCCCTGAAGGACACAGCAACATCCACTTGGTGCACACCTGCTGCATCTGGTAGTTAAGCAGCATAAAAATCCAACACAGCAATACAGATTCAAGTAGTCATTCCTGAGGGAAACTGTGCTCTATGCTATCTGCTTAACTAAGGCAGAAATTTAAAAGGGTGTGTTTAAGAGGCCTGATGGCATTCCTGCTCCAGCTGGTTGCTTTTGAAATTGATGCCTCTCTTTGCAGTTTCTACCTATTCTCGGTGTGCACATAACCTCTCACTAACACGCATACTTGTGCACACACACACAGGCTGAGCAGCTTGGCCACACCCTGCCGTGCTTTTGCCTCTGTTGTTGTGGTATCTATCAAAACTAGACAAAAAATGCAGGACCTGCAAGGTGTGAGGGTGCTGGTGATGGAAGTGGCAGCCGGGCAGGCTGAGGGAGAAAGGGCAATCACAAGCCAGGAGCACCACTGAAAATGGCTTTCCATGGAAAATTCACTGCAGGATGTTTAGCACGTGCTGCACTGCAATAGGACCCCTTTGCTTGCTTTGTGAAGCCAGAGCTGAAGGATCTGCACTCTTTAAATGCTCTGTTTCTGTGGCTGCACTTTGTGAAGATGGAGCACTTGAGGCCATAGATTTGAATCCGAGCCAGAGAGATTAAGTACTTCAGAACTGAAGCTGAGGCCTTAATACAGTCCATTTCATTATTCTGCCTTTAAATTTATCACAAAAAATGAGTGTGAAACCTCAGGGAGAGCTCGCTGAAAAATGCAGTCTGTGCATAAAAGTCCTGCTCTTACTGTTTTAAGTGTTCTGATGAAAGCAAATTAAAAATAATGCTTCAAATATGCAGTCTTAAGCACGGAGCTGCACATACACAGACAAATGCACACACACACTTTTCCTCATTCCTTCAACCAAAAATCCACAATTCCATCTAAAGTTCAAACAGAAATTTCCACTGATGATACAGTCCAGCTGGTAAGACACCAAGTGTCCCTTGATGTGCTGCTGGTATAGTTTCCCCGTCCCACCTCATACCTTCATTTAACTCTTCTCCTGATATCAGAGAAACCTGTCAGGACATCTGCCATCTTACTTGATGGTCACTCAAAATATTGTAAACTTGCTATATTTGCATGGATCTAAACAAGTTGTAATGTTGGGTTATAAAAGATCATTACACTGTTGAATGTGAAGTAGAAACTTCTGCACTCCAGGAACTCCCAGCATAGATGCTGTTCCTGGGGCTGGGAGGAGGTGAGGTCTGAACTAGACAGAAAATACAGCCAATTACAAAGTCTCTGGCCTTGATTATTTTTCTTCCAACCTTCTGGACAACCCAGGAGCTCTCCTGAGCCAGGGAGAAGAACATCATTGTGTAGCCCTTATTAGTAGTCCAGTGGAGAGGATTTGGCTGAAAGGAAGGAGGTTTACAGAGTTTCTGGATTTCAGTATCATAGAATCATTTAGGTTGGGAAAGACCTTTAAGATCATCAAGTCCAACCTTTAACCCTACTCTACCAGGTTCACCCCTAAATCATATCCCCAAGCACCACATCAATATGACTTTTAAACATAGACCAGAATGGTGACTGGAGACAAGGAGAGCACATGCTTCGACTCGGACCAGTAACCTCAAGTTAAGCAGCCCCTTTCTGTCCCTGCTGTGCTCCTCTCCTCTCACTTACCTGGCCCCTGAGTGGGGCCTGCACAGGGGACCACACCCCAAGGTAAAACACAGCACCTTTTGGGCACCAGGCATGTGTTTTAGCAAGTATGCAATACTCCATCACCTGGACTTGCAGGGAGGTTCCTGTAATCACACAAAACTTGTCATTGCCTTTGTGCTTACATCTTAAAAGGCAAAAAGAATCACCACAAATTTTGGCTCTGACCTTCTGCTTGGCACACAGCACATCCTATTGTGTGTGAGAGATAAGGTGTACACTTGTAAAAAAACAAAACAAAAACCTATGGTGTATGTGAATGAAGGGATCCCATATATACTATGGATTTGAGCTAATATTATTGCTGACTCTATGGTCTTTATCAAGTGACAGAGCCTTGATGTACGTAGGGGTGAAGTTACCTTGAGCTCTTACTTTGCACCAGGTTAGCTTTTCCTCAGCCAGAACTGAACTCACACAGCAGATCTTAAGTGGTGTTGAACAGAAACTGACTTAACCAACTTCAGCTCTTGCCTGACAACCCAAATAAGAAGGAAATCCAACCTATAATGATACACCTGTCTGATCAGCAGTGTGGTTTTACTAGAGGTAAAGGCAAAGGAAAGTGACAATCTGTTTGTGATTCTGCCAAACAAAACACACATTCTGGATGTATTACATGACAGTGCAGTTTCTTTAGCAAACAGCATCTGTTGCCATCCTTTTTCAATCAAAAATATGTCTGCTATTACATAACAGTTGATAACCCCCAATCTCCAGAGTGGTTAATCTGGATGTATACATGGTTAAAACCTCTGCTTATCAATTGAAATCTGTCTTTCCTAATTACTCATTTGTAATCATCAAGCAAAGAAATGACCCTGTTGAGTCGGTTACTGGTTAGAACATATCCTGACCTTCTGGGAGAGCAGAAAATTTTGATATATTTCCCCTAAATCTAACCATCCTTCTTTTTTTTCTCATTAAAAGGATTTAAGGCTAATAAAGTTGTTGAATTGAAGTAAGTTGTTGAATATAGATGAATCATATAATCCTAACAAGCAGTCCCACACTATTAATCACCAGGAGACTTGCCCAGAGAGGCCAATAGGATCTCCATTGCTTTCTTTTACCTCATTGCTTTGTTTCTAGAACATCTGTGAACACAGGTGACAGTCAATCCCTGAATGGCTGAGGTGGGATGTGCCTGCAGGTGTGCAATGGAGGGACCTCCACCTGAACAGGGTCTGCAGTAACTTCCTCTGGCAAGAGGGTTCAAAACACAGAGGTGTCTCTTAAAATGCAATAAAGATGGGGAGAGTTATGCAGGAGCTACTGAGGTGGCTCATCTTGTCAGGACAACAACTTTCCTGCGCCCTGAAAAACACAAAGAAGGCAGAGCTGGAAGCAAGTGGCTTGGGCAGGCACCACCAACAGCTGCATAGAAGGAGAGCCTGCAGGACCATATTGCAGTGCAGCATGAAGAGCAAAGTAAAGAACCAGTCCTGGGGGAGTTGACGGACCAGGTTGCAGGCTGCTTGGTAGGCAAGACTGTGAAGAAGTAGACCAGGGCAGAGTGCAGGAGGTGCTTAGAAAGGGGGATGAATACACGCATGAGACCTTCTTGGTGAAGGCAGACAGGCAGAAATGTAGGAATGGATAAAGGTGATGGGATGAGATGGGAGGTCCCCCCCCAATAAACCAAAACAATCACCAAATAATAAAAGCATAATAATGCAACATATTGTGGGGCAAGCTGAGCACAAGGAGATGTTGCATGGGGAGGATCTCAGCAGAACTCTGCAGTGTAGTTGGCTGTAGGAGCAAAGCACAGGGTTGCCAGGTAATTATGTGAAGTGAGCTTCAATGCTTCCAAAGGAGTAGGTCAGTCCATGGGGAGAGGCCTGAAGGCAGGGAGGGAAGCTGCACCCAGGCACTTGTGGGTGGAGGGACTCCCCTATCCCCGGCCACGCAGGGAGATTCTCTCTCCCTCGGCCCCAGGAGTGGTGGCTCCCTGGCTGCCTGCCCCTGTGAGAGCCACCGCCCCAGGATCTCCATCACTGGCAGCTTCTACAGGTTAGTGGAATCCCTTGGTCAGCTTTATCTGATCAGATGATGGGAGTGGACCAGGTAATGATGCAATCCTGCAGACAATACAGAAGAGCAGAAAGATGCAAACTCTGCCTATCTGAGCAGTGAGATTTTGCTGACCTGCTGAGCAGGCAGGGTAACCTGCTCTGCTGTGCCAGTACAGCCTTGTCAGGCAGCCCTGGCTCCTGCCACGGGGCTCAGCCCACCATCCACTTCAGTCACAAAGGAAAAAAAAAGGAAAGTCTTCTAGTTGAAGAAGGGCCTGGGGCAGTGCACATGCTCATAAGCTGTTTCCTTCTACAAAGGATTAATTTTAAGGCTCAGCACAGCTTCTGGTGCTGACTTACCTTACTTGAACAATGCAGGCAGAAATATATATATTTGTCCTGCCACTGTGAGGCTAAGGAGATGAGTGCCCAGATCACAGAAGCCACTTCAAGGCAAGGTTGCCCAGTCATGGTTAGCTTCAGATCTCTACCTGACAGCCTTTCCCCACCTAGAAAGACAACAGCTCCATGCAGCTCACCATCTAGCTATAAAAAAGGACTTCGCTTCCATCATTCCTCCTCTTCACATTGTCAATAACTACTGCATAGTCCTTTCCACAGACTTCAGCATATTTTTGGCTGTTAACCCACAAGTTTTTTGGAGCAGAAAAGCATCTTCCTCTGTACATGTCCTGTGCTATCCATGTAAATTGGTAAATACATGGTCCTGTGGATCTCAAGTGATCAAAGAAGCAAAGGGCTGACACAGCTAACAAAGCTGAACACTTGCACCGGGAGCCTGTCCTGGCCCAAGTAGGAAAGGCTAAAGAACATGGCAAAGGAAGAGAGTTCTCAAAGTTTTTATCTGTGTGTACTTTGTGGCACAGGACAAGCAAACACTGCTGGTTCACAGGTTCTGCCTTTCTTTCCAAAAAGCTAATTTCAAAAAAAAAAAAAAAAAAAAAAAAAAAAGCCTTATTTGTGTGTATAAGATAGAGATAAAGACACTCAACAAAGATTTCATTGATACTATGCCCTCCAGCAAGCTGCCTTCCTATTGCACAACAGGTTTATCAACAACAGAAGGCCAACAGGGCCCTGCACTAGCCATGTCTTCTTCTACATCTGCTGCTTCTGCTGAATTCAAGAGAGCCATAGCCCTCTGCTATACGATTTTCAAAGGAATAGGGCAGTCAAATATTCACAAACAGTCCATGCAAATATAAGACCAAGACTTCCAGTGTCAGCAATTTCAGCAGTTCTCTTTCCATCAGCTTAACACAATCCTGATGGAGAGGGAGATACCTCACTAATCACAAAGAGCTTTTCACCAGCCAGACCAGGTGGCAGCATCTGACCTGTGAAAGCAGCTCTGGCATTTTCAGAGAAGAGGTAGCCTGGCATTCAGAGGATGGATATGTAAAATGTCATCCTCTGAACTAGACAGAGGCAGTATAGTTGGAGTAAAGAAGTCATATCTGAGCTGGAGCCTAGGAAGAACAAGTGTGTCACAAACACTAGCATGCTTTGCGAGGAAGGGTTCTTTAACAAACTCACCTAAGATGAGCAAACCTGACTGCAGCCAGCCAGCTGAACACAGGCAGAAGGGAGACTATCCCCTAAATTTGATATTAGACAGAACAGACTCACAAATCTATTTCTGACATTTCTTCCATAGATGTTTTATAGCCATTCACTACACTATCCATTTTGGAGAGTATAGCCAATACTTTGTTTGCAGTTTTTATCTAAACATTCCTTGAAAATTGGAAAGGCAACTCCAAGATTCCTAGTTAATACTAAAGTAATTTTCACCAATGGATGGAGAGAGCCTAAAGAAGATACACATATATGTCTTGAGTGTATCCAATGGAAAATAGTCCATAGCTCTGCAAGATCTCTAAGAGGCTTCTCAAGGCATGCAACTGCAGGAATTGGAAGCTAGTTCTGCTTCGACTCTGTAAAAGGAACCTGTTAGGCTGTTTGCTTCATATTGTTGATTGTGTTTGGAGAAGACCAGTGCTTAACAACCAAAGAGAGCCTCTGGCATGCACCAAGATAAAGGTTTAATACACCTGTAGGCATGCACATGAGCAGCAGTAATAGGAAATCACTTGCTAATGGCAAATTTATCACTCTGAATACATATTGAGGGAGAAGCATTACTTCCCTGCTGATGATATATCAAGCACAGAAGCTGGCAAGGGCAGATCAGGCTGGGTATCTCCAGTTTTAATTCCCTTCAGCTGAGCTATGATAAAGACAGTAGAAAACCAAGCATATCCAATTACATGCTTGACTAGGGTACCTTAATTTCTATTGCTTTAAATAAAACTGAATGAGCCTACACACATTCTCTCCCAGGCTTGCTCCACAGATCCTGTGCCTGCTTAAGTTGCTACCACAGGAAAGAAGATACTTTTGTGACTCCAACTCTCATTGTGTAAAAGATTTTTTCCTACATCAAAGCCAAGGAATTTCACATTTTAGCCCTGTTCATGTGATGGAGCTGATGTACAACAAAAACCACACAAATGAATAATTCCACCTTCTTATGAAGTCCTCCTTCCACCTCCCACAGATGACTTGCAGAGCAAGTTTTGCTATTTGCCTTTCTTTATACAGAGGTATGTTTGTGGGTGAAACTCTTGCGGAGGATTAAAGGGGACTTAAATCAGTCCAAATGGGAAACACGCGCAAAAAAACAAACCCGACTTACTTGACCGTATCAAATATGGAGGAGGAAGTGATGGACAGAAGAACTAGTCTCTGTGAGAGGCCGGTCAGAAGTATTAATTTTACTGTCTTTCCAATAATTTGAATGGAAGACAACACATTTTCCCCTTTTTGCATAGAAAGCCCACGCTGCATTTCCCTTTTCTCAGAAACCTTTAGCAAGCACCAAGCAGAAGGGAAGGCAGAAATTTTTGAGGGCCCTATCCCTCCATTTTATGTTAAGAGGCAACAGAGCAGCATGTACATCTCTGCAATTATGAGAATCCTCTAGCAGAGGAGGCAAAGAGAAAAATATTCCTTTTGGGCATGAAAAAATACCCTGTGTAAACCTCTGCTGAACACAGCTTCAGGCTTCTAGATGCTTCCTTGAAAAAGTGCTGAACAAGCTCCAAGGGCATCCACCCCTCCCTGAGGACCTACAGTGTCAGAAGCTGAAGACTGCACAGTGCCACTTTCTGTTATTGCTCAACTAGGCATGACCTTGGCACAGTCCAATACACATCCTACCATGAAACTTGAACTATACTTGATTATCATGTTCAGGAAGGTACATACCTGTGTCTCAGAGGGGCTTCAGAAGCAGAGAGAAAGTGCTATAGTCATCATCATAAAGTTTCCCTATTTGAAGGATCCTCAGGAAGAGATACAGCACTGGATACATGGCTGTATTGATCCCTGGGCCAGAAAGCAAGTAACCATTTCCATTTCTAAGGTGTCAGAGAAATGAAACATCCTTAGCTCTCCCTTTTAAATATTGTTATTCAGAAGGAGCTTTCATAGTCTGAACTATAGTTTCACAGAACACAAAAAGAAAAAACAAAACAAACAACTACCTGAAAACTAAGAAAGTGTATTTTTTTTTCAAAGCTGAATAGTTAACTTGAATGCTGATTCTCCATGATTACACAGCAATAGGTTTTTGTTTTGGGATTTGTTTCCCCCCCAAAAATAAATCTGATAAATGTGCAAGCAAGAACAGTAAGAATTCAGAATGACATGAATACCTCTGGCACCAAAGCTGCATTTTTACAGCATTTGCTCAGCAAACTTTACAGGAATCAATTGCTCACTTGAATGTTTACAGAAGCTCCTCACATGCCATTGCAGGCAAACCACAACTTCACATTTATAAAACATCAAAATGCTTGGTATATGCCTGTGTCTTTCACGGGTCATGCAATCAATTCCATTCCTTCTTAAGTACTTCCAAGTGTTTTTAAGTATGTTGGATATTTTCCTTCTTCAGTGCTTGGCTGAACTGGGAATGTTTATTAATTTCAGTCCTGCTTTGTAAACTAAGGCCCTTGAAATTTGAGTTTCAACCACAAAAAAAATGACAGGTTGTGTTAGCCTGATCCTGCCTCACATCATATGCTAGAAGTTAATCCGGCACTTCAGTTCCCTGCTGTGCAGACACTCAGAGGTGTGCAGAGAAGTGTGCTTCAGAACTTTCCCTCAGGAGTCCTCCTGATTAAACAAATACATTGGCATCAGTTTTTGTACAAAAGTACGCAGCCACACACATACCAGTGCCGATATTTTTCTGAACTGTCTTTTATTCAGGTCTCACTCCATTCTCTTCCCCCTTACGTTTAGATCAGCTACAAACTTTGCTTTAGCCTGGCTGCAAATTCTGTTTTGACCAAATACAACTGTAGACACTCCCTATTCCACTTCAGTTATACAAACACCCTCTGACCCAGCCCTCATGGGGTAGTCACAATAAGAAACTATTTTCTGCCCCTCCAACTTTTTGAGGTATTTTTAGTTGAAACTGAATGCACATACCTGCTGCAGGTGAGGCACCACTGAGAATGTGGGTGTGGTGAGACCTTTGCTATTCCAGTGCTAAGTGTTTCTATGGCTTGTCATTCCAAATCAAGGGAGGTGCCCAGCTGTCTAGGAGTTACTCCTATCAAGGGGGCTCTGCACCCTTTTACAGGGAAGCTCTACTTTTCTCCTGGGATATTCTTGGAATTGCAAAGGAGGGACAGAGAATCTTTGATCTCATCAAGGGGCGAGACAGATTCCCTCTGCTGTTGCCTTCTTCTTCCATATGGAGAAGAACACAGAGAGATGCTAGAGATTCCACTAATCTATTAAAACCTCATACTACTTCTGAAAGGAATGACTCCGCCCAACCTCTTCCAGCAGTAAATTGCCCTTCACATCCCTTAAGATTGGTGCAGGACTGACTCTGAATGTCACCCAATACATAGCTGGGAGTAACACTAAGTTTTCCAGAGACCCAGGAGCCTTAGAGGGCTTTAATCTTCATTTGCTAATAGCGGGACCAACCCTGTCCTCCTTGTCAAGGACAAGAAATTTTGTTCAAGCATCCATCAGGACAGAAGACTGGTCAGGAGAGTTCCCTTCCTCCATGAGGAATGAGCATTTGCATCTTCACACATATGCTCACTCCTTTTATTCCTCTCTCTCTGGTGCTGTTTCCTCTTATTCCTGGGGATCCCTACTAAAGGGCCCTGTAGAATTAACACATTCTCATTACTGGGCTTCCTCCCTGCCTCTCCACACTAGGACCCATGGAAGATGCACAATCTCTTCCTGCTTTTTAAGACTGCTCTTAGCAGTCAGCATACCCAAGATCTGTATGCTTATTTATCTACCAATGATCTAAGACAGCTTTAGAGCTATCAAACCTGAAAGTGAATATTCAGGAGATTTTATTAAATTCCTACAAAAAGAAGCAAGAAGTAAGAACAGTGGCACTTCTCTCATACCAGGGAGTACGTTTGTTCCTCACAAAGAAAACAGAGCTGTTTTAAATAAAAAGGAAAAAACATGTTTCCCTTAGTTTTAACCATGCTCTGTTTTTTTTGTAATTTGCAAAACGTGCTGCCCCAAACAAGAACTACAAAAGCATTCTGGCTAGCATAACATTAGACACTATGAAATAACCATTGTGCTCATGTCAACTACTGCAGCAGTTTCTGCTTTCCATTTAGACCTCAAAAAGACTCTTTCAAACATTATTTTTAATGTAGCAGAAAACCCAGTTTATGAGTGGTTCTAACAGACATTAAATTTTCATGTTGAATGACCACAAGGGAAGTTCTCACCCTTCTGTGCCCACCAGAAGTGTCCAGTGTGAAAATTTGTATTGCCAATAGGACTAGCACTAATCTGGTTTGATATGAAGATAAATACAATTACCCCCTTTTTGCAAGAATCTACTTATACTGCACTGAACTCTGTCTACAACAGAAATAAACTGGGAAACAAAAGAGCTTCTATACCCGTTTTTCTGCACCACCCAGCTCCTGAGCTGCTTTCCTTTATAAATAGCACCCTCTTGCGTTGGTTTGCGAGTACTAGGAGAATCACTACTTGCCAATCATTACAGATTCTGGATCGAAGTCCAGGCAATGAATAGCCTAATCCTGCTGGAATAGGTTCTCTATGCTGGGCCACTCTTCAGCTAACACATCTAAGGTATTAATGTCACATCTGAACAGCTAAGACTGACCTAAGAAGAAAACCTTCTGGCAGAGCAGATAGTCAAAATGAGTAGAACAGGTCAGTGATAAGCCAAGGAAAACCAGGTAGCTTTAAAATTAAGCAAAATATATTTGGACTTCTCCACATCACACATTCCTTCACTAAGGCAAGGGTATCACAGCTGTTCTTTAGAAACTCAGTTGCTTCTTTTTAATTTCTGACAGACCTATCTGATCTCACATGCACTTGGTGTTTGGACAGCGAGAGTCTGCAGCAGTGGGAAAGCTGCACTCACATGACACCTCTTTGTGAAGGAGCAGGGCCAGACCACAGGTGCTTTCAGGTCCAGAGGTGGTGATCTGTTAGCTCTGAAAGGAAGACTGGCCTTATGATACTACAACAGGACAAGCTCAGTCTGCAACTAGTGAAGCAGAAAAAAAGTTGTTTTCCGGGACTGCCCAAGTTCCTAAGTAGTTCTGAAAAAAAATGCACTGGAGGTGGCTTGGTAGACCATTTTCGCAGAGCTCATGTAGCCATAAAAAGAAAAATAAAAAAGTCTGATCAGATACTGAACTAGAAGGCTTTCCTTTTCTTCTTTTTTCCACCTGCCACCTTATTCCTGACACCAATAGCTTCTTCTGTGTCATCATCATCATGCCGAGATCGCTTCTTCTCTCCCTGCTCCCGCAGCTCCTGCAATCAAGAGACAGACCAAGAGTTCTGGCACCTGAGGAAATTCAGACTAGAACAGCAAGTACAGGGATAAAAAGCCAGCACCCACCATTCGAGCAAACCTCTGGGCCTCAGCCACACGCTCAGTCATCATCATAACTTCCTCCTCTTGCATGGGGAATGCTGGCAGTTTCTTGCCAATCAGGTGTTCAATGCGCTGGAACAGCTCTACATCGTACCTGAGAAGACAAGACACCAGCTTGAATCAGACTTTCTGAAAGTGCTTCAGCTGTCACCACCCACAGACACCATTCCTTATCTTCAACCCAAAGGTACTGGTTGCTTGTGCTAATGGTTTCACACGATACTCTTAGCTGCATCAAAATGATGTCACTGTTTCGGATGTCTTCACTGATTTATTCAGCTCATCTTTGTTAAGAAGCATTTGGCAAAGGCTTTTTTTAGACAAGTACTTCAGCATTTATCAAAAAACACACTTATTTAATCTGCTTTATATATTATAAAAATGTATGTATATTATACAATCAGGTCTGCTCACCACATGCCTGCTTGTAGAGTCTATCCTAGACCTTTCTCCCTCCCAATCCTGGACTTTCAATTCTCTCCCCATTACCTAAACAAATCTAACTGGCACATCAAAAAGAAAAGTAGTATATTCTTCTTATCCAGGATGAGGTCAGATGTTTTCTGCTACATTTTAACACTTACTGTGTAACAAAGGTGATAGATTTGCCAGATCTCCCAGCTCGAGCTGTTCTCCCAACACGATGAATGTAATCCTGAAAAAAATGTTCTTGATAAGCAGTAAGATACATGCACTAAACACAGAACAGATGTGATGGGACTCAGCTTATATATTTTTTCTTTAGGAAAGAACTAGAAAATGGGAAGAAAATACAGCCAGGAGAAAATACTCAGGATAGTATGCAGCATCAGGATTTGAGATGTTGGCTTGTGGAGGCACATCTTTGGTTTTAACATTTCAATACTTCTCTTTCTAAAGGAGAAAACCACATCCAGTTATTCAAGACTGCAGGACAAATGTAGCAATATGTAACTTTGATAATGAATTATCACTTCCTTGGCAAGTTAATATTTAAATAAGCCCTTCCCTTCATTTTCATTCTTGGGATCTAGTGCTCTACATAGCCTGTCTTCCAGACAAACTCTGACAGGGAGATTCAAATTTGGCAAGCACAGTGAAAGGGAGGACTGAATGAGAACAATTTGGATGTGTCTGATGTATCGAACATTTTCAGCTTACATGCTTCTAGGCTGTTTTCCAGGTTTTAAACTGCATTATGGAAATTAAAATACTCCCTTCTCCATGCAAGTTAGGTGGAGAAAGGAAGCATCATCAGAAAGGATGTGTTCTGTGACCTGATTAGACCAGAGGGGCACAAAAAACTCTTAACAATGTAATTCCAGCTGATGCCACCACCTTTTCTTTTTTTAACTTTTGCCCTTTTACAATTTCAAACAGTGTCTTTAAAAGAACAACCAGAACAACCATACTTTCCTCTGTTTGCAATGTGTGGTATCTTTGACTATTATAAGGAACAGCAATTCCTGAAATGCATGTTAATGGCATGCTTTCTGAAACTAATCCAAGAAACAAAGTCAGAACCCTAAGATAATATTGTACTTTCTATAGGAAAGAGAATTAGTAACAATTTTTTCTTTAGTTTGCTGTACTTTTGTGACATGGAAGTGAAACATACTGAAGTAATCTCTCTTGATCAAATCTCTATTCAACATAATGAGACCATTTTTACTTTTTTGTTGTGGTTTGTTTTTTTTTTGTTTTTTTTTTGAATTTTTAGACAGTTTAAGATGTGAAGGCAGACCTGGATCACAGGAACAGAGATGACTACCTGAAACTAGTAATATGTTAAAACTTGTTTTCAAGTCTGGAATCCTGTTATTGTAATATGGCTAAAAATATACTCAGAAATAAAAAGACTTAGAGAAGCCCTCTCTTCTCACTTACAGAATCAGTTCTACAACCCAGATGAGGCCACCTACCAAACTGAGATACCAACTTACCTGCAGAGGCTGAACTACATCTCTTAATCTACAAAAATCTGAACAGGACTTCTAGTCAGCAGAACAGAGAAAGGTGTCTTTGTTCCTCTGTCTAGAGTCTCACTGTCTCCCAGTGACCAGAAGCTCTCAGCTGGCACATGGATTAGCTTACCTTAGAGTGCGTAGGAATATCAAAGTTTATCACCACATCTACATGTGGGATGTCCAGACCTCTGCTTGCAACATCAGTAGCCAGCAGAATAGAACGTGCCTTTGCCTTGAACTTGTTTAGAGAGCCCAAGCGTTTATTCTGGAAGAGGAGGACAAAAAGAGAGTGAGAGGATAATGTTACTTCTGGTTAATATACTGCTGTTGAAATACTGCTACAGAAGAACTGGGGGAGAAACCTCTGAAAAATCTGGCTTCTCTGTTTTCTTGTCGAACTAGTACAGAATCAGTGGCATCATTCATGTAAATTAAATTCCCCGAGGGATCAGTGCAGTCCACAAGCTGTGAAATACTTCTTCTGCAAGGCAGTTGTGCTTCAGTATGGTGCAGCTCATTTCCCACGCAACACATCTCCTGTCCACTTCATTCTGTGGCACATGCCCATACCTGACTCATCTGCCCATGGAGAGGAATGGCAGTGAACCCCAGGTTGCGGAGCAGTAGGGCAGTCCTCTGAGTGTTGTTACATGTACTACAGAAGATCATGAAAGAGTTTCCAGCTAGTTCACTCAAGATATAAACCAGGTAGGTGTCCTGTAAAGAAACAAAGGGGGAAAAAAAAAAAGATAATTACATATGTCATATTAAAGAGGAAGTATAAGCTAGAGAAGATGACAATATATGGGGCAGATGTGGGAACAGAAACACAAGACACAATCACAGCAAAGAAACAGAAGTGGCATTACCTTGAATTTGGAGGGGATGAAAATGTAGTACTGTTGTAGTTTTTCAACTGTCTGATATTTGGAAGAAACAGCACATTTAACAGGATTCTTCAGAGCAGCACGCTGGAGTTTTTGAACCTGGAAAGTTTAGCGTAAGTTAGTACTAGATGGACAGAGATCCTGTCAGAAATCTGTATCGTCCAGTCTAGTCAACAGCATAGCCTTATGGAAAGAGAACTAAAGTGAGGACTGCTCTCACCTTCTTGGTCATAGTAGCAGAAAACAGGAATGTCTTTCTGTCTCGAGGAATCACTTTTAATATCTTATCCACCTGTAAAAATAGAAATTAAATGGAAATACTGAGTATGACAGTAATCAAGACATAAGCCTCTTCCAAATAGAACAATCAACCAAATAAAGAGAAATGCATGTGTGCAACTTATGACTCACAATAAGAACAAATTTCCCCTCTTCTAAATGGCAGGTTTAGGCCAAAAGCTCATTGACAACTGGGCAGTGTGAACTCCAGAAGCCCAGCGTCCATGCAAATATCACGCAATGCTCCTGCAGGAACCTGTGTGTGATAGTATTCTGCAGTACCTGCATCAATGTCAGTTGCTCCAGAGAAACCATTAGATTTCAGAGACAAAACACCCTCAAAATGTCTTGATAGTGCTCTGCAGAGCTCATGCTAAGTTCTATTCCCATCATAGACTTATGTGCAATTATTAGAACTGAGTTACAACTTGCTATGAATTTCTACAGAACAGCTCAGTGTTTATTATGTGACTATATGAAATTATTTTAAAGGTACTCATCTGGTGCTGCAAACTCCTCTTTTAGCAGATTCCTACCTCTGTCTCAAAATCCATGTTAAGGATCCGGTCAGCCTCATCCATCACTAGGTACTTCAGAGCTCGTAAGTTGAAGCCCTTTGTGTTCTCCAGATGATCAACTAGACGGCCAGGGGTTGCTACCAACAAAATCACAGCAGCAAATTTAGAACGAAAGCAAAAGATCCAAAGAGGCAACAGAGTAATCTGTTACAGAAATAAAGGCAGATTGCTTTGCAGGAAGGACTTTTTCATAGTATATTCAGAGTGTTTTGAAATAAGACTAATGGAGCCAGACTTCCTGAATAATGTCTTCTTTTCCCCCTCTCCCTCTAAAAATCCAAAATGCCAAATAAACCAGAATGCAGACAAGCTCTACTGAGAAGGACAAGAACACCATTTTGAATACCTGAGAATGAAAAACCAAGCCAAAGGCAGTCTAACAGGAAGGCTTTGGAATGAGATTGTAGCAGCAAGACCACTGGTGTACACTTCAGAAATATTAACAAGCCAGCACACAGATCTCAGGACAAAGCCAAACGAAAGATGAATTTCAAACATACAAAAACTTTTGGCACTTTTTCTTTGCACAACTGCAGTTTGATAATATTCATATCCCATAGCCCAAGCACATAAACTTACCAATTATAACGTGTGGTTTCTTGGCTAAGGCCAGAGACTGAGACATGGTGTCAATTCCACCCACAATAACCGCTGCAGGACAAACAGAATAGAGAAACTCTCAGTGTCACACCAGTCAGACCATGGCACTGTAGTGCTTCCTCCTACTCCCTGCCACCCACAACAAATCTGTACAAATGAAAAGCTACTTATCTTTATGAGATTTCACTTTATTTTAGCACATTTGACATTCCCAGGCCTCTTTAGCCATACAATTCAGTCCTGACTGGCCCTGGGCATTTTTTTTTCATTTGAAGAGCTACAGGCAGAATCTATTTATTGCAGCCTAACTCAGCTGCAAAAATCTAGGAACTCTAAAGATACCCACAAAACTTTTACGTTTTATATATCTCTAGATACTTTTTTATCTAGCAAACCAATACAAACAATCTGAAAGAAACATTACATCACAACACAGAGTGGAGCTCTAAGCAATTTCACTGGACACAAACCTACTATTGAGAAAAATCTCTTGTACTTCCAGATTTAATTGTTTGGACATAAAATGCAGAAGAGCTGCAGACTACTCCATGAGGAAACACCACACAGTCTTTCTTTCCCAAACCTGACACCAGATCTCTGTCTTCCAGCATCACAAGCTTTTCTCACCTTTTGTTCCACCCTCCATGCAAATACTCTCTACGTGTTCCTTTGCAATCTAGAGCTGACAAACTTCAATCTTCAGGGAAACTGCTCCAATATCACAAAGCTACTTACCACTGTGGACACCAATGGAGGATCCAAGAGCTTCAAACTGCTCTGAGATTTGGAAGGCCAGCTCCCTCGTTGGTGTGAGGACAAGAGCAAATAATCGCTGAGGTGTTTCCAGCAGTGCCTGAAGAATTGGCAAAGCAAAGGCACCTGTTTTTCCAGACCCAGTTTCTGCCAGTCCAATGATATCTCTGCCTGCAAAAAGCAGTAAGGAGGAAAGAACTGTTACAAACGCAGACCAGAGAAAAGAAAGAAGTCTGTGCAATAAAGCACAAAAATTCCCTACAGATAGGGGGAAAAAAAAAAGAGACATAAAGGGTAAAGAAGAACAATGGACCAAATCAAAGAATTTTAGAACAACTCTGCAGCATTTTCAGAGCGTGACTTCATTTGTACAGTAACTGGTCTCAATCCTTTCCATTCTCTAGTTACACTTCTGTCAATATACAGGTTTTCATACAAACATTAGATTAAAAATAAATAAATTACTTGTATCATTTCTCAAATCTGTCAATTTACAGCCTATCACACTCACATTTCACAAGCCACAGTCAGTTTTGTACCGTTGATTAAGAAAGCAATTAAACTGGTTTGGAGCAAGAAGATTAGGACAGCAAGTCCTTTGCCCAAAAGCAGTGAAGGCAACAGAGTAAAATTTCATCAGTAGAATCCATTCTGACGTTCTAAACCCCAACAACTGAGAAAAACATGCTGGCAAGAGGCCTTGAAGTGTCAACAGCTTCTCAGGAATGCAACTTTACTTTCGTGTTTTTCAAGAGAATCTTGTATGTGGAGTAAAAGAATCAGACAACAGTTGAGTACTAGGACAGAGTAGACACTGAAAATTTATTCCCATTCGGTCTCTACATTGGTCTGTTCCTGCTTCACAGTGTTCTGTATTTAAAAAAAAAAAAAAAGCAGTAACAAAATATTTGAGTGACAAAAATGTTTGCTGAATTCAGTAGTATTTTTTCTGTAGTATTCCAGGTGTTTACAGAAAGTCACTATGGTTTGGTTATTATTCACTCCAGAATTCTGATTTCAAAGAATTGCTTGCTCACATCAAAGCAGATTATACAAGCTATGTAATCAGTCAAGACATCTCCAATTTCAGACACACACTGTAAGTCTGTACCAGAAGAGACACAGTCCTCAATCTATCAGAATTTTCCTGTGTGTCTTTGAACATTTCAGAAAGAAAATGGCTGATGCTCAAATAAAAGAAAAAAATACGTGTTTAACATGCGTATGAGCTAAGCAACCATAATGAACACTCAAAAAACCACACGTGTACCCATCTAAAAGTCTGCAATTGCAGGCAGTGCTTTAGGAGACGTTACTATTCCCAGCTGCACCTGGGAGGGACACAAGAATGAACACAGACAACTTCTAAACAGAGATCTTCAACGACAAAGTGAAAACACTCTCATCCCTGCCACTTACTTCTCAGTCAGCAAAACTCATTCACACAGAGAGCTCCTGAGGCATCCCAGATTCAGGATCAGAGAAGTACACTGCTCACCTTGGAGAGCCACTGGAATAGCCTCGACCTGGATCTTTGTTGGCGTCTTCCATCCTAACTGGTCACAAGCTTCACACAGGACATCTGTCACTCCCTGAATATCAGAGAAAAGGGAAACAAACATCACCAAGGAGACCTAAATTATATCACAGAGCTAAGTTAAATACATTCTGCAACAAAGCCAAGCTTGTCTCTAGCAGAGACAAAACAACAGGTCCTCAATGCAACTACATGAAAGGTCAGGCTGCTCACAGTGATCCCCACCTCTATCAGGAATTATACTGTTCCCAACTGCTTGTTAGTGGTGACTGCCATAATAAAAAACTAGCTATTTTTTTCCCAATATTTTTTCCAATAGTTTACACACAGAATTTTCCACGCTCTCTCTCCCTCTGGGAGCGTCCCAAGAACACGGAAAAAGGAGAACACGCGGGATAGTGGCCACAACCCAGGAGCACAGTCCAGAGCAGCAACGCCAACCTGACCGGAGCGGAGGCCTGAGCTCTGCAGAACCTCC
>NW_009952058.1:937468-938541 GCF_000747805.2 Chaetura pelagica
CCCGAGGCGGCGCGGGGCACTCTGGGAGCTGTAGTCCGCCTGCCGCTGGGGGTGATGGGAGTTGTAGTCCGGAGGCGCTGTGTGCCAGGCCCCGGCATCCTGGCGTTCCCCAGGGATGGTTCATGTCTGGCTTGGAACCTGCAGCTCCGCCTTTGCGCGGCTCGGGCAGCTTTTGTGCTGTCCTGGATTCGTGGGTTCTGCAGCTGGGAAAGAACAGGACCAAGTGAGGTGGCCAGGCACAAAAACACGCTGATACATCGAGATTTCTATGTATCACACATACAAAGGGCACATCCCCTTCTTCAGAAGTGCTGGTGTGAAGCATTTGTAAGTACTAGCGAAGGGAGGGGGGAAAAAAAGGTAAAAAACTGTCATTGTTCCACCTTGTTTTCCTGTTTACAGTAATTGTCAGTGTGCAACTTTGAAGTGCCAGAAACACATGAAGTAAAGCAAGCTGTGCCAGTTCACAGCATGAAGTGAGAGAACTTGGGATGGGAATAGATGCCGTTCAGTACTAAAGTCTTTCAGTACTTAAAAGAGGCCTTTAAGAAGGATGAGGACAAAATTTTTAGTAGGGCCTGTTGTGATAGAACAAGGAGCAATGGTTTTAAACTAAAAGAGATATAAGAAAGAAATTGTTTACAGTGATGGTGGCAAAACGCTGGAACAAGTGACCCACAGAGGTGGTAGAAGCAGCATCTCTGGAAACATTCAAAGTCAGGTTGGATGGGGCTCTGAGCAACCTGGCCTAGTTGAAGATGTCCCTGCTCACTGCAGGGGGATTGGACTAGGTGACCTTTAAAGGTCCCTTCCAACCCAAACTATTCTATGATTTTATATTTCTAAGATGCAAACAACCCTCCAGCTCTCCTGATTTCTGCTGTCGTGACTCGGGCAGAGAGCCTGAGGTGAAAATGGTTATGGGTTTAGTGCCCACGAGGGAGACCAGCATCAAAACATCATGTCATGGTGGTAGTTTCTGAGCTCTTCCATCTGGCCTGGGTGTGGCCTCTCTGCTCTGTAGCCCGAATGCAGCAGGGCAGCCTTGCAGCTGGGTGAACCACCTTTGTGTT
>NW_009952058.1:938791-953415 GCF_000747805.2 Chaetura pelagica
AAAGAGGTGCTAACATCCAAGGCTCAGGCTTCAAAAGGACAGCAGAGCTGACTGTGACTGCGTTTTTGAGCAGACATCCCTCTCTCTTGGTGGTTGAGAAGCCTGGCTGAGTGTGCTCTGACTGGAAATGCTGGCATACCTGAGCATCTGCCACTGAATTTCAAGCATGCTATTTCCTCTGCTCCCAGAACAATGAGGAAAGTGAGAGGAAATGCGAACAAACTCTCTACGTGACAGGGAAAGGAGAGGAAACCTGAAACAATTCACTGGACAGCAGTGGCAATGAAGCTGCTGCATCCCACTGTGCTCAGGAGCAAAGATTTAAAAATAATATAATAATAAAAAATAACACCTGAAAATAACCAAGCAAAAAAGCCCAACAAAAAACACTTGCTAGTGTACATGCAAGTAATGACCATATCTTTCAAAAACTGCAGCAGTCTGAGCCATGACCTTGCTATATATCATTAGTGCTAAAGGTTAAGCCTGGCCAGCACTTGGACATGAACCCTTGCAAGGGTCACCAGGATGCCTCAGGAAATGGAGTCGGGGATGTGACGGGAAGTCACTGCTTGTGCTTCTTTGTTGAACTCATTGCCCATATAATACGGTATGTGCTGTTTTGATGGGGAATAGGGTGGAGCAATTCTATTCTGGTGAAATTCCACTTTGGGTAATTCCCTTTTGCCAGTAAATTCGTTTGGATGAAAGTTTCCTTCTGTCCTAAACTGCTGTTGGGACCACTTGTGTGATAAAATAAGTACCTCTTCTAAATGATAATTCCACTTTTGTGCTTTTCAGGACACTGCAGGCTGCACTGGATTTAGAAATTCTCACTCCATGGTTTTTAGACTTGGCTGTTAACCAAATATGTTCCTGGCCCTACTGCATATTATAACCTGAGTCTGCCTTAGGGAGGACAGGGTGGTAGCATCTGCCTCAGGTGAATATTAGTGCAGCCATAATGCCAGCTATTTCACAAGGGATGCATAATCAGACAAGATGGACAGTGTGTACAATAGGTCACACTTAATGGTAACTTGTCCTGTCTACCCCCTGGGATACCCAGAGGGGATCTATTGGGTTATCCCGACTCCCTGACTGTACTCAGGCTCCTTGTCACAGACTTCTTTTATTATGTGTTCAAAGCATCCGGTGGGACTTGGTGTTGAAATGATGTTTGGATTTCTGCTTCACCATTGAATCATTCCTCCTCCCTACACTGATTCAATACAAGGGGAGTAAAAATGGCATCAGGAGGCCAGGCTTCATAACTGCCAGTCCAGGCTGAACATTAAATCACACACCTATGCTTCTTCCCCTGCAGCCTAGCTACCAAAGGAAGGGTTCTACCAGCACATCTACTAATTTGAAGGGTAAATAACATGACTACTAGCAAAAAACCTGCTTATCAAAGACGCTTCCCCCAGATGATGCTTGTGACTCCAAGAGAGCCACAATATTGGAATTAAGCCAACACTAATACTGGAGTCAGTGCACCCCTGTCCCAGCCCAGGTCTCTTGCTCCTAGTACTTTCTTGGTACCAGCACTGGTGCTTACCTGACCCAGCAGTGAGCTGTTTCAGGGAGAAAAAGAAGTAAGAAATTAATCTTCCCCTCAAATATGGTAGATTTCTGCCAGCACATCTCCCAAAGCTGGCTCCTCAGGATATCACATGAGATCCAATGCTCACTGCATGGGAGGAGACAGGTTGGCACAACCACAGCTAGGTGAGGAGAAGAATCCAGCCACCTCCTTCCCTATCTGCTCATTACTAGGTCAAGTGTAGCTGAGGTGTGATGGCACAGAGTCCTATTCACAGGGCCACCTGGCTTAGAAACTGTCCAAGAGCACTGAATGGGTTTTGGAGCAAACTAAGTCACACAGCTCCTTTGTCTTGAGTAGGGTTACAGATCTTCCAGCCTGCAGGCCCCACTCTCTGCTTGAGCCTCCCTTACCATTCCTAGCAAACACACCCCAGAGGGGAGTGGCTGAGACCCGGCCAGGAGAGTGTCTGCTACACTCACACAAACAGCACTGTGCAACAACCCAAATCCTGACTTTGAGTGAAGGATTAGCTTAGGGAAAAACAAAACAGAAGCAAGATTTATTTATTTTTTTTGCCTGTTTTGTGGAGACTGGAAGCAAAATTATCAGATTTGTCTCTAGCTGCTGAAAGAGTGGCTGTGATTGCAGTGCAGAACTGTGCTGAGCAGAGCAAACCACCCCTCATGAAGCTCTAAGCTTTCAAATTCAGATCCTCCTGCTGGTCAGATTAGTTCATTCAAAGCTGTTTTTTCTTTGTTGTTCCCACGTGGACAAAGCTGCATTGCCTGAAAACTGGGGAGGTAGGAGAAGTATGTACTACATAATTTTCCCTATGATGATAAAACTAGCCATCACAGAAGCATGGTAAATTTGTAACTAATCTGTCAGTTAAACTGGTGATATACTGAAGCACTAGAAAAAAAATGTGCATCGTGTCTGCCTTTGGCTAGTGTGCAGTTCAGACTCTACAACCACACTTAGGTGCTCACACACATGCACCTCAGTGTTTGCATGTCAGAGACCAACATCCACAGAGTACACTGGCTTATGTGCACAACAGGATATTCATTCACACAAACATAAGCACATACACTCATAGACAAATTCCATCTGTGTGGCATGGAGCTGATGACCTCCCTTTTCATTCATCCTTTCTGAGCATGTCCAGCTGCTCACATCGATTCTCTGGCTTTAGTGCCTGGACAATGAAACTGAGTAGAGTGAGCTGAGGGCAGGAGTGTGGTCACATATAGGTGTGCAGAGACACTGACACAAAGTGTTTCATATTAATTTAATCGAACCAACAGGGTACTTGTTCATTTCTGGCAATCAGGCATGGGCATTACAAGCATCTGAGTCACACTCTGAGCAACCAAAGCTTTTGTTCTTCTTCTGTGTAAAACTCTGACGTCATGAGAGGAAAAGACAAAAACTACAAGGATTCAAGATTTGGAAGATGAAGTGTTGCCCTTCCTAAGAGTTTGCTCATTGTTACAGAATTACAGAGTGAGTTTTTCGGATCATTTTGATTCATACATATGCAGGGAAGTTTCCCTTATCCACTGGGGTATACTTGATACCCGTGGAGGTGGAATTATCCCTGGATTAACTCCTCAAGTTGTCTCAAGCTGATTTCTGGGGTGTCTTTCTTGTACCTCTTCCAGGTACTGACATGATCCCCCATCATTACAGTTACTTGAGCACTTTTCAATATTGTCCCAAAAACATCCTTGTGAGGTAGGGAAGTGCTACTATCTCCATTTTTGGATGGAGAACTGAGTCACTGAGGGTTCAAGAATCATGAGGGACATATTTAGCAGAACAGTCACTTGAAATAAGGTCCCAGTCCTTTCTCCTGCTTCACAAATGCTCTGTCACTGAAATATCCTACTCCTCTGAACCCCTCCTGAGTATTAGTACCAGTATATATTTTGCTAACATGAAGCCTTCCCTGGGAAGCCTCACTAGGTGAATGTGTAGCTCTCCATGAGTGCTGCCTCCTCCCCCACAGACAAATCACTGTGGGTCTCACAGGCTGCTTGACTGCACAGAGGGTGGCACCTCCACCTCTCAGGTGTTCTCCCACCACAGTTGGGCTCTAGCTCAGACCATTAACACCAACCTACACTTCCCTCCCTGCTGCAAGAGATATAACTGCTTTCTTCCACCAGGGCCCTGAGGCAGGCTCTGGTCCCAGGGTCACTGACCTGTCCTCCTTGTTTTGGTTCTTAAGATCTGTCACTACTTGACCATGTTTCACCTGTTTTATAACTACCAGCATTCAGACCATGCTTTCCTTTTCCTACAGGGACTTGCCCTCCCTCACAGCCAAAGAACAGATAACTTGCTCTCACATGCCACAGACTTGCTTTGCCTCTAAGAACACCTGCTTTTCTTTGGAGCAGAGGCTTGCTTTTTAAAGGAAAAAAAAAATACATCTTTAAATACAATATAAAAATCTTAAAATAATTCTGTGTAAATAAATAAAATGCAAACATCACAGTTCTCAGTCTGGAGAGGTTTCTTCAAAAGGGGTAACAATTTCTGGCCCTGCTATTTCACCTGGGATGGTGAGCCATCCATATGATGCGTCTTATCTGGAGCGGCTCCTTCAACAGCCTTTCCAGATGTACCTTGGCAATGGGACTGTACTCTAGTAGAAATTGGCAGCCGCTGGCTTTTTAAGGGTACCCCAGCCTTTTTACCACTCATAGAGTCATAAGTTATTTACAAACCAGGTTCAGTCAGCACCAGGACTTCAGGAATTTTGTCAGACTCCTGAGCCATTTATTTTTGCTGCCTTGGGGTTGAAGAGCCAGAGAGATGGCTGGGGAAACGTGGGTTTAAGGAGCAGCTACCTTCCTTCAGGCTCTGGGATCTGATGCTCTGTAGTCCAAATGTCCATCATAACTTCCAACATGAATCAAGTGGCTACTGTCAGCTGGTGGTGTGTATGTCTGTGGAAGCTTCAGCTTCCTATCAGGAAGGAGTTTGTGTTCAGATAAGGCACATCAGAGGTGCGTGCACCTGTGTGGATTGACACCACCAATAGTATGATAGCAACAGGTAGCAGTGCTAACAGTAACAATGAATAATGTTATGTCCCCAGGCCTGGTTTTAATTAGTGTCAAACACTGTTTCAGCTGGATGGTCTCAGGATCTCAGCAGTGGTTTTAGCACCCAAGTTGAGTCTCCTGGCACCTGGGGAAAGCTCTGTCCTGGATTCAAGAAGTTCACAGACTTCATCCATTGCTCTGGTGCACGTCTCAAGATTGGCAGCCAGCTTCTGGATTTTGGCCCTCAGGACAGCCTGGCTCACTTTTGTGACCTCCTTTGTGTACTCTGGCACCAGGAAGCTGTGGGAGCCGCAGAAGACCATGAAGCAGACGGAGTTGTACAGCGAGATGGAGGCCCTCTTCTCTGACTGGCGCAGCCTGGGGTCCCCCGGGCCCTGCGCCCTGCGGAGGAACTCCAGGCAGCCAAGGATTTCCCTCATCTGCTTCCGACAAGTCACTGCAATTTCCTGCACCTTCCTCACCTCCCGGGAATTGCAGAGCACCGAGGAGAGGTCGGAGGTGATGCTGACAGCCCCCCCGGCAGCGGCCAGACCCAGACCCACAGCTGATGCCAGCAGGGAGACCCCCAGCGTCGCCGGGCTCAGGGACAGCCCCACGATGGCCGTGACCGCTCCTGCGGCAGTCAGGGTGCTCCCGCTGACGTTGGCGATCAGGGACATTCTCCGGAGCTTGTTGAGTTTATGAGCCACCTTGTGAAGGTGAGCGATCTGGCCACGCAGCCTCCGCCTCTGATCCAGCAGCGCCACGTGGAAGTGGTGAGTGGGGTCCAGCGCCTGGGGACAGGCAGCGCCGTTTCTCTCCATGGCCTCTGTCCAGGAACAAAAAAAAAAGGCTGCAATGGGATTTATGTTAAAAAAAGAACCACCCACGAGACATGCTGAGCCTGGACCACTATCTCCGGGATGGCATGCAGCCAATTTTAGGTTTTTTTCTTCAATCAGCTACGTGAAGGGTTTCTGTCTGCACACACGTACACACTCACGTACACACACACACGCACACACATACACACATTTAAATACCATATTACACTGTAATTTTCAGGCAGAGGAACTTCTAAACGTTTTTTCTTGTTCTCTGATTAGACTAAAATATCTTAAGGACTGGAGTCAGAGGTTGTTTTTACCTCTTTGAAGACATGAAATATCTTCCAACCCTGGAGATAGAAATTATCTTGAGATTAAGTGACTCAGTGCCCAGAGTACTAATGCTACTAGAACTAATGTGTTGTCCCCATGATGGGATTCAGAGGACCTTCAAAATTCAAGGGCATCTTTCACAAGAAAGGCCAGGCGCTGAGGAGGTGAAAACCACCCATCCCAGGTTGCTATTTTGGGGTCATTTTCCATTAAAGGAGGACAAGGGGGAAGCTGCTCAGGGGAGCCAGGGTCTGTCTTTTCCATATATGAGGGGAAGCCCATTGCTGCCTCAGATGGGTATTGTGAACATCCGTCCTTTCTTTAAGCATAAGCAACTCAAGGTCCTGCAGCATTTTTTCCTATTGTAACTTTGCAGCAGGGTCTGGACAAAGATGGGAACTGTCCAACCTGTCTTGGTGGATCCCCAGTGACAGTGGCAAAGGAGGCCTGTGGACCTTGTTTAGAAGGTTCATGAAGGGAACATCAGAAGGGGAGGCCCACTTTCCGTGCACACTGCCTTGGGGATGGGGCAACCGGGGAAAAGCAGGGGCAATACAGGGGCCTGTGAACAGGAAAGGCTTGAAAACTGCTGGCTGTGGCAACCTCCCCTGGCAAGATAGCAGGAGAGTGTCTTCCCTTCTAGAGGGTGATTTTTCAGGGTTTCAGTGGTAGGTGATCTCTTTTTGCTCTCTCTGTTCTTTGTCACAAGGGTAGGAAGAAATGTTCCAATAAGCTTTTGCAGGTTGCTCTAGGGCTACAAAGTGCTTTTCAAAAGAAGACAGCACCCTTACCCCTGCTTCCGTATAGTCCAACGGTGGCAAAGAAGGCAACAGGAGTGATGTAGCATTGCCAGTTGTCTGGTGGGAACAGGTGTTTTATGCTCCTTGTGCACTGTGCACAAGGCTGTGCTGCTTCTGCACCTAGCAAGGTCTAGCCATACAGCTAAAAAGCTGTTTGTGGTTCCTAAAGCCCTCATAGCCATAAGAGGCCTCTAGCAGACATGCAAGACCCAGTCCCAGAGCCAGCTAAGAAAAAAATATTTGTTGCTGCATCTACCCTTTAACTTCTAAGTCTCCTGTACCTTGTGAACTGGAGGTGCCTGGTCCCTCACATAGGCCTGTGATACAGTTGGGATCCCTGAGGCTTTCATTCTTCAGAATCCTTGTGTTTCAGGAGGAGAAAACCTCCTACCAGGAAGAGTTTTCCATCCTGAAGTGTGTAAGAAAATAATTCTCACTGCAATTTTTTTCCCTTCTACTGATCCTAATCCATCTCTCACAGAATCCTTCAGTACCTCCCCCTACACTCTTCAGAGCAATGACCCCAATCCCTCTTACTATCATTGGGCCATCTGAGCCACTTAGTTCGTTGTGCTTTTCTTAGCTGGAGGCAGTGTCCTCTTATTTTTTACACTATAGTCAGAGATGAAGCTGAAAGCACAAAGACTAACACTAAAGTATACGGATACTGGCATTGCAATGAATTATTAACATTTCTTAAATGATTTAGCAATGAACAATACGATAATCATTAAATATATTGATTCCTGTGGCTTCTTAATAATTTGACAGATGTGCTTGCTGAGAGCAGTCTCAGGTAATAACAGCAGCCCTCTCACCACCATTAGAACAGTCATTCTCTATATAGCATAAACCATACAGTGATACATGTCTTGAATACACTGATTTAAGCCAGCATAAAGGAAAACAAAACCAACTCCTGCTAGTGGAGGAAAATCTCCCCAAAAATAGAGGTACACATAAGTCCAAAACTTTAAAATGCTTTCTTAGTACTTAGAGAAACTCCAAAAAATACTGGTTCAAACTTACCTTTAGTTTCCAGCTGACCTCCCCAAAGACAAATTTTGATCTGTTTCTGGAGGAGACCAATTTATAGCTCCTGTGGACCAATTGCTGCGATGGGAATGCTTTGCCTCATACTGGGAGTTTGCCATTTCCTGCTCTCCCTTGTGCAGAAGGATGTGACACACTGGAAAGTGACCTGCGGGACAGCGAGCACACATCATGCTCAGGAAACGATCCCTGTGAATGAACATTGTGTGTTCGCTTTTCCTGAAGTGTAGGGGAAAAAAAAATTCAAAATCTCAGCCTATTCCTGGCACTGAGCTAGTGCAGTCATTCCCTCCAGGGAACAGTTGCCTTTCCTTTCCCTGAAATAGCAACTGACTTTACTCTGTGCTGGAGCTGCCGATTGCTTGATGATTGAATTTTCCCCCCACTCCGTGTCTAGAGCCAGTGGAGCATCAGCCAGCGACTCCATTCAAGGCCAGTGTACTTTTAAAATCTCAGCTCTTTGGGACAATCATGTATGTGACTGGCTGGAGCACAGCAGGGGTGTGTGAGAGCTGTGTGAGTGCTCCATTCCATAAAAGGGAAGCAGCTGCCCCACAAGATGATTGCTCTGAATTCCCATCCCTTCTGTTTCTGAGTAGATAAAACCATGCAGCATCCTGCAAAAGGACTGATCTCTTTTTGGTTTTGCCCTGTTCCTTAACCATGGGCACCATGGTCTTTTAGAAACAACCAAGTTGTTTTCCTAAGGTGCCTGCCAAGCAATCAATGATCAAAAAAGAAAGGGTCATTGGGATCCCCTCTTTTGCTGCCTGCTGTGGCCTGGCAGTTATAGATGTGGCCAGAAGGAGGATGTGATGAAGGTGCTGGGAAGGAACAGCCCCAGTGGCACTCCTGGTACTGCCCTTCACACTAACCCATCATTGGATGGGTTCAGAAAACAAAGGATTTTTTGGTGGCACTAAGTGGTGTGACCCATCTTAGACCAAAGTGGCATGTGACCTTAATGACACAGGGCTTGTGGTGCCAGGGACATCAGTTTTGAACAGTTGTGCCTGAAGTTGGGACATCTGCTTTTTTTATTTGGTGGATTCTTACTCCTCAGGGCTTTTTGTTGACAGGGGACATCTGACTGTGCCCTAGTGCCCCTGGCCTGGCTAATTGGAAAGCTGCCTAGCTGTGACTGAGTGGTGAGGCTTTGCTGTTGGATGTTTGAGATGCGTAGCTGTGTAATTGTTGGAGCTGACTTGAAGAAGGGACATGGACTGAGGCAGCAGGCAGGGAGAGGAGAAGGCTGGGATTTTTCAGCTCAGTGGCAGATTGGCTTTAGGTCATCCTAAAAAGACTGTGAAACAGTACGTCAAGTGTTTTGTCAGGGGTGGATCAGAATGAAATGGGACGTGAATGAATAAATAAACAGCACTGAAGAGCTACTTCAACCTGTCACAGACTTGGAAAGAGAAAATTCCAGGTTTGAAGATGATTAAATAAGCAATCTTTGTCTGTTATACTTTGTACCTATTGCACATTAACAGGAAGATGAGTTTTGACACTGAAGGAAACTGCTTTAGCCCTTCCCTTTGTTATAGGCTTGAATCAGAGCCCATCAGCCTTGGTGATGATTTGCAGTTGATAGACACCAGAGTTCTTTTGTACATTGCCAAATAGAATAGGCTTTTTTATTTTATATTTTTATTTTTATTTTATTTTTATTTTTATTATGTAACTGCATCTGCATTAGGACTTGTGCCAGCAGAGGTATCTTGTTAAGACAGTGAGTTTTGGTAAAAATTAAATAATGAAGAAAATAAAAGAAAAAAAATCTAGAATAAGCCTGAGAAGATGACACAGCTTTGGTTGCTCTTCTTCCTTTCCCAATACTCTTCTTTCAATATATTCAGCTGAAAAATGTTGTCAGAACCCCCTGCAATGCTCAGTGTGTGGGCAAGGGTGTGATTACACTGCAGAAAAGACAATTCGCTTTTTTTATATTATTCCCTCACAGAGTTTCCTGCACACTGAAGGGCCTGGACTTCATGCAAGATGAGATGCTGGTCTCTGCCTAGGATGGCTTCTCACAGGGATCACGTCCCTAGGCTCGTTCATTGTCTAAAGATAGTGTTTCTCCATAATCCACCCCAGTAATGAGGTGGATATCCAGAAAGTAAGGACTTTTGGTAAGATTGCTTGTCTTCTCTCCCACTAACAATTACAGAGACCCTGTCCAGCAAAGTAAAACCTCCTGCCAGCTGCAAGTTTTTTCCCCAACCCCTCTGCTGCTGCCACCTCTTCATCCTTGTCCTGTAAAGTGCTTGAGCTCAAGGGTGGAAGGGACACAGCAGGTGTTTCACAACTACCATGGTCAGAAATGGTTGCTCTTCACCCTTTCCCATCTAGTGACATCCTCTTGAAATGGGCAGAAGCCAGATCCATGCAAAATCTGCCCTGAGGGCATTTTGTGGGAGCAGATGACCAGCAAGAGGAAGGAAGGATGTTCTATTGCCTCAGCTCACTTCCTTCCAGTGGATTTTGGCAGAATGGACCAGTCTTTCTGTTCGTGTTCTCTCCAGCATAAGGGATATATAGCAGAAGCAATTATTCTGAAGCTGTTTGAAGCTGTTTGGAGCAACTGCAATGTAACATTTGAATATACATTTAAAACATTTGAAAATGGAGTTTCAAAGATACACTTCCTTTATTAGCCTTATTTTGATTAAACAATAAAGTAAATTTGAGTAAATTTGCATTCAGATATAATCTTTTTAACAAGGGATTTCTGTCACGCTTGGTACTTTCAACCTTAACTGCTGGATCCTGGGGCTAAAAATTGCATTTTTGTTTTAGTTTCTTTTTCCTGCAGTTAATTGAATCAATGACTAATCTTAACACTTCACAGCAAGACATTAGTTCACGTTCAGTGGGAACTTGAATAGGCCAAACCTAAAACAAATAAAACAAATTAGATCAAAAAGGGCTGCATCAGCTTTTAGTAAGCTCACCAGTATATGTAAATTAATTTTTTTGAAAGCATTTCAGAATGAGACATGCTGCCCTGGGCTCTCACCAGCGTGTGTGGGACTTCAGATGGCTTTGGGGAAAACTCCAAAGGACCAGGGCAGTGTTGGGGGAACAGAACAGTCTGTGAGATGGAAACACCTCTTGTTAGTTCCAAATAAGTAGGATATTAGCCAAGTGCATTAGCTGTGCACGTTCCTGTTTTTTGAGCAAATATTCATGTAGGAAAAACACCATCTTAAATTGCCTTGTCAAAATGCTGCCAGCATTGTCTGCAGAGATCAAGTATTTATTTGGACATGAAGAATGAATTTCTGCAATGGACTTAAACAAATCAGCTTATACTGTCATTTGCCACATTTAATTATATGTTTCAGTGCAGGCTGTACGGCATAAGGCTCTCTCTGACTTGCAAAAAAGCAATTCCCCACTTAGCCCATATGTCTCCAGCCTTGCCTGTGGCACAGCTGATGTGAGAGTGCAGCTGAATGCAGGTTCTGCTGGGACTGGTGCTGCTGGAGGACTTTTCTCCCTTCAGTGTCTCAGCAGTGGCAGCAGCGCCACAACGAGCAAGTCTGCCTTCCCATACCCTCAAGCACTGTAGAGAATGGAGAATCGTTACCATGTTGCCAGAATTGCAAAGAAACCAAATACCTTGGTGAAGATTAGAAATTAGGTAGCCTCATTTCTTCAGGTTCTTTTTCTGTGGACTTACTTCTTGACAGCTGAGCTCACGTTGTAACATTTCTTTAGAAGGAAAAAATAGTCTGATTCTTCTCACCTACAAAACTACTTGTTTTCATGGAAGTTGAAAGAAGCCTGTTCTTTGAAACCTTAACTGCTTTGTCAAATTCTGGCTGAGGTTGCCCAGGAAGCTCAAAAAACCTGCCAACAGCCCTGCTTCAGAATGGACCCTGTGCTCTGCAACCAAAACTCAAGGCACAGATGTCCATGGTTTTTTATGACCCTTTGCTGGTGTGAATCTTGCAGTGTTTATCCAATCTTTGGTTTCATGCACTACTCTGTGATCTTCCCCCTGCCAGGGTGCTGCCTATGTCCTCCAGTGTGGGACCAGGAGCTGCTGGTGTAGGAGCCTTTGGTGGCATTTCTGTACCACATGCTGGCAGATCTGGGCAGTGCCCCTAGGACCACAATTTGAATGGGAAGGAAAAGCAGCTCAGTTGGGAAGCTTGGCAGCAACATGTCTTTACCAGGAAAACTAATGGGCTGGGAAGTCTCATTGTAAATCCCTAAAACTAGTCTTGGGAGCCTTAGAATAACAGATGGGTTATCCTACTTATTGGGTAGATGTAGCTATGAAATGTGTGTGTGTGTGTTTCCATCAGGCAGCACAGGACAGTGCTTTAGCCTGGCTCCCCTATTTGCCTCCTGCCAGTAGCAGATTGCTGTCTGGGGCAACAATCTCTAACAGAGATGGTCTTGCTCTCTCTTGCCCCTCAGTGCTCGTTCTCGATTGCTCTGATATGGCCACTGGTGATGTAACAAGTCTCAGCTTTGAGGGTTCCTAGAAAAACTGTAAACTCGAAGGCTTGAGGGTACTGAACAACAATTCATCAATCTGTCATGGTGGAAGGAAGGGCTGGGAAAATGAACTTTGTCAGGAATATTGGATTTGGTGTCGTCCTGTATTTGCACAATGAAAACTTCCACGTGATCCTCTCTCTGTGCATGTCACTGAACAGGCCTGTGAGGCCTGAGAGCCTGTGTTTCCAGAAGAGGGGAAGCTGCCCAGCTGCAGAGCCAGGATGTGGTGGGGACGGGAGCTTGGCTTTTCTCCCGGGCTCCTAGTTCAGATGTGTGCTGGGCCTGAGCTCACTGCTGCCCAGTGTCCCTGAAGTGATTTCACAAGACTACAGGGATGGTCAGCAGATGCTCTTGGCCCAGGTGGATTTGGCACGCTTCCTGCACCCTCCTGAGCAAATGATCAGGACATGGGAGGGAGGAAAGGAAACTGGGAGAGAACGTGCTTTCCTCTATCTGCCGGCACGCCCTGCACATGAGCAGGAGCAATAAAGGCAGGGCACGGCTGAGTGACCCCATGGTTTGCAAGCTTTGGAGACCCTGAGCTTGTTAAAAAGAAGTTCCAAGGAACAGCTAGGAGGATTAAATCCTCAAGGGTGGGTGGAGATGGCTGAAGTGACCTCTGAGGACACAGTGGCAGGGCTACCACCTGCCCAGAAAGGCCTGAAAAAGTGAAAGATGCTGGCACTGATAACAGGAGGGAGGGCTGAGGGTAAGGAAACATCATTCAAAAAGCTGTAGGTGTGTCTGAGTGAAGAACATAGACAAGAACATAAACTCTTGCAGATTAAGCATAAAAATATAACTGAGCTGTCAAAAAAGGGATTAGAATATCAGCTAGTTTAAAAAAAAGGAAATAATCAAAGGTAGTACTAAACCCTCCATCTGTCACAGCAGCAACAAAAATCTTTTCTGAGAGCCTGTCAGAACACAGGACTCTTGGTCCAGAAGCCTTCTGGCTGTGCCAGACATGCTGGTGGAGCTGTAACAAAGGTGAGAACAGCCCCCAGGATAAATACGGCCTTTTCAACAATGCCAGTTTAGTTTCAGGATGCAAAGGGAGGTCCTGCCTTACAAACACCTTGGGGCTTTTTTGACGAGGTTATCATAGTATGTGGGGAAGGGTGACTTGCTTGATGTGATTTGGGTTTCCAACAGCTTTTGACAAAGCCTCACTGAAAAGACCTTACAGAAAAGTCAAAAGCAGCAGGATAAAAGGGGAAACCTAACGTGGGTAGTTATTTGATAGAAGGTTGAAAAAAAACATAGGGCTAAATACAGGAAGGTCATCAGGGAGATTTTCAGGGGTCTGCACTAGGATCTGTGCCCTTTAACAAATTCCTAAATTATGTGGGAAAAGGGGCAGTGAGTGATGGTGTTTGCTGACAATATGACTGATCACAACACTGGTGCAGTTGTTTGTTCAGAGCTTTTGTTTCAGTGAATATGCAATGTGAGGTTGAAGTTCACTAAGTATCATCTTAATCCATGTTTGCTCGGGGCAGGGAGGGTAATCAAAAAAGGCCATTTGGAACCTTGACCCATAAATACCATAAATAATTCAAACTGGAGCCTTATAATTTTTTTAGTGGTCTTGGGCCTTGTTCAGGCTGCGAAGCTTTGCAAAACATTAACATGAGAGGCAGTAGAGTTGCATGAAGAAGGGCAGTCACTGGTCTGCCATTTGCCACTGCTGCTGTGAGCAAGGGCTCTTTTGCCTGAAGCATCCACACCTCCAGACACCACAGAGCTCCCTGGAGTGGTGCTGTGCACTGAGGTGGTGTCATCAGACGAACATGATGTTAAGGAAGGTTTCTTTCTATACCTCCCAAACATTGCTCATACAGGTAACTGCTGCTCATATCCCTACTGAATTCACTGTTTGGCAGGGGGATTTGGCTGTTGGAATGACCTTTATGTCCACCTTGAATCAGGACTCTGAATTTGACAAATCTGCTTTGGAGTCTGGTTGTGGACTCTACCTTTAAAGGACAAATTGCATTCTTGATACCTAGATCAGTTTTTAATTCAAATTTGTGAGACTAACATCTATTGGAGTATCCTGGGGCTCCCCTCTAGGCTGGGTATTATTTAATATTTGCAGAACATCAGAGAGTGAGTGCCTGCACAGATTGGATGACAACACTGTACTGAGCTACTATAGCTCTAGCAAAATGTTTTCACACTTGAAGCAGCTCTGCAGGCTTGGAGAGCTAGAACTGGGCATAGAAAGTTGATACCGTGTCTTTTGTCAGCCCTTGCTCGAACACAACACAGTCAGGAAGCTGGATCAGGTCTCAGAAAGCAAAGATGTTGCTCTGTTTTGTGCATTTCTAGAGAGAAGTATCTGAAAATGAGCATCTTTCTTTTTTCAGCTTTACTACAGACCAAGCATTGCACCTGAAACATGTTTTCGTCTTAACCATCCTATAGGCAGGTCTTCCCATGATGGGGGGTCATGAAGGAGTCTGGCAAAATGCATTCTCTTTCC
>NW_009952058.1:953721-959744 GCF_000747805.2 Chaetura pelagica
TTCCCTAAAATCTCCTCCTCAGTAGGAATGTTCTTCTCCTTAACAGAGTACACTGTAAGTATCCACTGGTAATCAGGCTGCCTGCTTCTCACCACCCTTTATATTTCAGGAAGCATATGGTGGCTGATGCACACTCAGAAATCACACCAGTTTGGATCCAGGGCCTCTGATTACCAACATGAAGCTACAGACAACTTGTGCTTTCTCACTCCTCTGCAGCAATCTCAGTGTTCCTGGGAGGTTCCTCTTATCACTCGATGTGCAGGGAAGTAGAGGCAGGGAGGAAGCTGGTGATTTACTCACTGCCTGGTGGGCAGAACCAAATGGTGAATGTAGGTGGCCTCAGTTTAAGACGTGTGTTTGCTCCCTGAGGCTACCAGTGACCTGGTGCTGCTTTTGTAATACTGATCAGGCCATGATTTTAAATTCCCTTGTTCTGGGCGTCTTCAAAAATGGAGGGTGAGATTTTCCCATGTGTAAGTGTACATCATAGTTCTGATTCTAGGGAGCTTGATGTGAAGAGTACTAATGCAGCCTTCAAGGCCACAGCATTATAATATATATATATATTTATTGTAAAGAAAAGGCATCAGTAGGCCAACAGGAATCTTTCCCTTGTAAAAAAAATATAATATTTTTCTGAATATGGAAGTGATGTGACAACTGTCCTAGAAATTATCATTTGTCTACATATCAGCAATAAGGAAAGAATATTGCTCCATGCAGATAATTTTTTAAAACCTGTTAGAAGCTGTTCATCAGCTCAAAACTACCAGAGGAGTCTAGTGGAAAAGCAACAAGAGAGATTAATGTATTCAGGGTCCCAAAACTAAGCACTTTACATAACACACCTTACATATGTTCAAAAAAAGGTGGCAAAGCAACCCACCAGAAGCATCCCTCCTCCTCCAGCTCTTCACTGCAGACGTCTGCTAGCCCAGCTCCACACACCTCCCATTTTCACAGGTGCAGTGATGCCAGCAGCTATTTTTGCACTTAGCTCAGGGCAGGGCTTCAGCTGGTGGACATCTGTGCCAAACTGCTCCTTTCCTTTGCAGACTCTGCATCCCAGCGTCCTCTAGGAAAAGTGCAGGGAACATCGCCTTCCACCCCTGCCCTCCAGCGACACAGGGAGAGAGGCAAATCTATTCTCTCTCAAGGATGTATGTCCACCTGTGCTGAGCCACTCTGAGATTGTTTATGTGAGGTGGCAGCTCACCCACCTGACTTCTTGGCGGAAAGTGGAGGGGTTGCAGGTTGTATTTGGGCACCGTGGGTCACTAATGGTGAAAGAAGGGAAGTGAGAAGAGTCAAAGCTATCGTTTAGTAAAGGAGGAACAAAGCTAGAAATGCAAGACCTTTCCATGGAAGCTGCAGAGGTGCCTAAATCCAGTGAGTGCTCTTCTGCAAACAGGTCTTTTCTCAAACTGTGGCTCACAGCACTCAAGATGAAACAGGTCCAAAAGGCAGCTCTTAATTGTCTAGGTTAATCAAGGAAGGGCTAACATGCTTAGCCACTGATGGGAAGTAAAGGTAGTTACCCTCTCGTTGGCCAGAGTGGGCATCAATGGGGAGCAGGTGACCACCAAGGGCTGCACATCAGCCAGAAGTTTGAGACCAGCTGCCCTAGAGGAAACAAAATTGGCTGAGGCACCCCTGTTCAGGGTGAGATGGGAAAGGATGGGAATTCCCACCAGCAGTTAGTAGAGAAACTTGTACATCGTCACCCAGACTGAAATGGTGGGTCAGCATTTTCTCCAGGTAGCAGCTATAAAGTGGAACAAAGGGCTCCTTCTACTGGCCCCTTTTGGTTTTTTTGACTATGCTGGAGAGGATGGAAATGATGTTACCTAGAAGGACAGTCTGGCAACTGAAGCTGGCTGCTGCTAGCCCAAAACTCCTTGAGATGTTTCCTTGTGAGGGTCAAGGAAATGAAGGTGGGAGGGTGGTTCAGAACCAACTGACCACTGTGGACCTTACACAAAGTCAGCCAAGCCATTCTCACATTTTGGTTTGTTTGATGACAAAAGAGTTTGGAGTCACTAAACTGAGGTGCAGAACCTGTTGTTCTCAGCTGTCTTGAACGTAAAGCTGGTGACAACATCCATGGTCAATGATAAGTGCAAGTGGCGGCAAAGTTTTGTTATCACTGAAATCTACTTTTCTGTCTTCTAGGACTGTTATCACATATTTGCATGAAACTTGGCTAAAATTCCTCTTTATTGCCTGGATCTAGAGGGATGCTGAAGGAGGAGCTTTGAGAGTCTTTTATAGTCCCTGCTACACAAAGGAGAGGTCCTATCAGGGAACCACTGGCCTTGCCTGTCCCTGCCCAGCACCTCCTGGTGCTCCCTCTATCCTGCCCAAGTCCCAGGACCCCTTCCAGCTCCCCAGGACCATCAATCCCTGCCCCAGAGATGCCACAACATGTCAGTCTCCAGCTCCCCAGAGTCCTGCCTGGCCATGTCCCCACTGCACCAGGGATGTACCCAATGCCCAGGGCTGGGGCTGTGTCTGACCCTGTAGCCCCACTGGGCCTGATCCTGACCCCACCTGCACACTGATGTCCTGGCCTGGCTGGTGTGTGTACAGGAGGGAGCTGAGGTTTGTGACAAATTACAAATGAACAGACAAATTATTTGCATTTTGAACAGGTTTTGTGTGTGTGTGTGTGTGTGTGTGTGTGTGTGTCCTGGAAATGGGATGAATCACCTCTGAACTGTTTTTTTCTGCTAACAAGTTAATACATATATCTGAGCCTCTGGTGGAGGAGGGTGGAAAACCTGAACCAGACAAAAATCAGAGAATCCAAGTAACTGCATTTTTAAGAAATATGCATAAGTGACTTTCAGTTCTCCCCTCTCAAAAATGGAGAAGGGCTTTACATGTTTGGGAAAGGTGTGGCAATGTGAATGAATAAATACAGTGCAGTTAGATAATCATGTGGAAAGCTCATAAGGAAGGGGAGGAAAAGGAGCAACCAGTTCAGCAAGAAACAGATGAACACTGAAACTCTGTAAACTGCTCTTCCTAGGACTTGTAAAGTCATTTATTCTTTGTCACTTAGTGCCAGATTAAGTATCACAAAAGCATATGCAATAAATGGGAAATTATCCTAATATTGCAAAAACTCCTTGTTGTCTTGCAGGCATTAATTTTTGTTTGAATTATTTTTTTTCAGTTAGTAGGCTTATGTTACTGGTTATAATAATATATATACTTTTCATGCTGGCTGGGGAGCTCTTTGAAGAGGCTTGCAGGTCTAGCCCTGAAGTCTGAGCTGGTTCATATCAGTAGCACAGGCAAAAAACACTGTCAGATTTTCTGCCATATATTTATTGCTCTACCAGGTATCTCTGTCCATCCTGACAGAGCATGTACAGACTGAAAGCATGGAATACCATGGAGGTCCTGTTGTTCTTAATAGTCACCTCTTCAAGGGTGAGGCAGCAAAGTCTGGTGTAATTGTGATGGCAAATGCATAAGAGGGAGGATCTCTCCCAGCAAGTATCCTCCATGTCTGCTCTTTTTTTGTGTCTGCATTGCAGGGCAATGTGCACTACTTCTATGTAACCTAATTAAGCTTGATCATGACTAGAGTAATGACCTCTGGTGTATAATCATGCTGCTAATCACACAAGGAATAGCAGTATTGGGAGGAGGAGGGTGAACCACTGTCCTTGTGCATTCACCACTGAATGAGGTGACACCTGGGTTCAGCTCTGCCTTGATTTTCCTCTGCCACTTCTGCACCCTCCCCCTAATATACATGGCTTGACTGCTTGTCTGTGAGATGATCATTAACAGATAGTATCTTTTTAACAATAATGGAAGGGGATAATGGAGTAAACACGTAAGTGGAAAATAAGTACAAGCACTTAAAATAATACCAAAAATAGCTTCAAGCTGCAAAATGATAATTTAACATGTGATGGAGATCAATAGTCTCAAAAGTGGAGTAAGACAAGGAGTACAATTATGTGCTGCAGTGTTGCTCTGGCACACACTTTTTCTCTGGAGATGGTTGGTGGTGCAGTCACTGCTGTTATAGCAGATTTAGACATACAGCTGTATTCCATGTCATTATGTGTATGTAAGGAAAACAGTCTTCAGAATATAAAATTACTGATCGGAGAAAAATATGTTGTTGTGCTGCATTACTACTCTTGCAAAACAAGGGTTGCAGATGAATGGGGGAGATTGTTTTACTGTGAGGTAGAAAGGCTCCTATCCCAGCCCCAGTATTGGCATTGGTAATGTGAGAGTGGGTGAGCATAAAAAATTCAGTTTAGAAACACTGTAACAAGTTTAGTTTTTAAAAGACATCAGGGCTTTTACCAGACCTAGATGGCATGCAGCAGACATACAGTCATCTACCTGATTTCAGGAAACTTCAGGATATGTTAATAATTTCACTATTCAATTCTTTGTGTCCCCTATTACTACTTAAAGCAAACGTCTTACACTAAAGTTCTCTTGCTTTTGTAAAATTCCCAGCAAACATTGCTCTATAAGACACCCTGCTTATAATGCAGCTGATTTTACCATCTTTATTTGCCCTCTGTGTCTCAGGACAAAACTCCTCAGCTAGGAGACCTCAATGATATGGAAGAGTTGAAAAGAAAACATATGGGAGATAAAAATATATTTTCCCAAAGTCCTTTTCACCATAAACATACAATAAAAGGTCAAAGTGCCTATATGAAATTTTAAAGAATGGGACTTTATGAATTAATTGAACATTAATCAAACATGGGGTTGCCCAGAATCTTCAAGAAGTTCATTTGTCTTCCCTGTAGTGGAATTTTTGCATTTCACTAGTGAAGTCGGTCATCTGGTAAGCATGATATGTAAACTGTGCAAGTGCAGTTTATATACATCAGGTACAAATGCAGCAATATGATGGTGCTAAACTGGCTAATGGCCATTAAACTTCAAGGTGAAAAAAGCAGCTCCTGCAAGAGACACAAAAATATGTACAAGGTTTAGGCTCATAAGGGGGTGTGGAGGCTACCACCTTGTGGATAAACAGCTTTGCATCACTGTGCTGCAGCCACAGGTTTTGTGTGCAGAAGCTGCTGTGACTTGATCTGTAAACTGACAAAAGAGCATTGAGCAAAAATTGTGATTTTTCTTCCTAGTTTGGCATCAAAACGTGAAAAAATGGTACTTTCACATTTCTCTGCAGACTCAATCTCTGCCAGGTTTTGTTGTTGGTGTTTTTTGTTGTTTTTTTTTTGTTGGTTTTTTTTCCATGTTATTGAATCATACCAGCAGATTTTACAGAAATAGCACCGCGTGCTTTCTTTAGAGTGTGGTCTTTTTTCTGTGTGCCAAAGACTTATGTGAAGCTCGGTGATTCGACACAAGCCTTTTCATCTTTGCTCTTGGTGTCACAATTTATTCCCTTAACATTTCAGAGCCTTTGCCTACAACAGCGAAGAGCTGCAGAGAAAGTAGCTCATTCTGAGGTAAATAAAGCAGATGCTTTCTATTATTTCCCGAAAAGCCTCCGGAGACTTTGGCTTTGGAAGAAAGGAGAAAAAAATCCCTAACGGAGTGTTTCGCAGTAACCAGAGGTACAAACCTCGGTAAGAGAAGGGGAGGCGCGCCTTGTGGGAATTTGTGCTACCTCGCTCTCTTTGAAAGCATTTTATTTTAAATAAGGAGGTTCCCAGTGTTCGCTTTATTCCCTAATGTGAAAAGGACCCTCTGAAAATTAACGCTGACTTTCCTGTCTCAGGTTAACTTTAAAGGAAATTTTCTAATTTACAAAGAAAAACAAAACTTTCCCTCTGTCAAGCTCCGTTCTGTTCCGGGACTCGGGATTTATTGTCTTCTCTCTCCCCAGACTCCGCTCTTTTCCCGACGAGACACCGACAGGCGAAAGGCGGCACATCCACGGCCTCCCAGGTGCAGAAAAGGGGCAATTTCGTGACAGATAAAGTAGAAAAAAAACACTTTATCCCCCCCGAAGAAACACACACCGGAGCGCGCGGCGCCGGGCGGGGCGGGGCGGGACG
>NW_009952058.1:960156-961282 GCF_000747805.2 Chaetura pelagica
GATGCGCCCGCGCCCGCTGCCAAGGCCGCCGCCAAGAAGCCGAAGAAGGCGGCGGGCGGCTCCAAAGCCCGCAAACCCGCCGGCCCCAGCGTCACCGAGCTGATCACCAAGGCCGTGTCCGCCTCCAAGGAGCGCAAGGGGCTCTCCCTCGCCGCGCTGAAGAAGGCGCTGGCCGCCGGCGGCTACGATGTGGAGAAGAACAACAGCCGCATAAAGCTGGGGCTGAAGAGCCTCGTCAGCAAGGGCACCCTGGTGCAGACCAAGGGTATTGGTGCATCTGGGTCTTTCCGCCTGAGCAAGAAACCTGGGGAGGTGAAAGAAAAAGCCCCCAAGAAGCGGGCAGCCGCGGCCAAGCCGAAGAAGACGGCGGCCAAGAAGCCCGCCAGCGCTGCTAAGAAGCCCAAGAAGGCGGTGACAGCAAAGAAGAGCCCGAAAAAGGTTAAGAAGCCGGTGGCCAAGAAAGCGGCCAAGAGCCCTAAGAAGGCGACCAAGGCAGCCAAGCCCAAAAAAGCGGCTGTGGCCTCGAAGAGCCCGGCCAGGGCGAAGGCGGTGAAGGCCAAAGCAGCCAAGCCCAAGGCAGCGAAGCCTAAAGCAGCCAAGGCGAAGAAGGCGGCGCCCAAGAAGAAGTAAAACTTCTGTGGGAGAAAACTTTTTCCGCGCTTAAACTCCAACGGCTCTTTTAAGAGCCACCCACTTGCTTTTAAAAGGGCTGAAGCACTGTGTCAGTTACTTAACTCGGGGTCTGGAGCCGATGGGGGAGCTCTGGGAAGATTGCTGATGAGGAAACTGGTTCAGTTAGGGGACGTGGCCGAGCAGCTCATTTCAATGATGCTGATAAAAAAGGAGTGCTGGAAAGCCCGCACGGCGCAGGGATTGGCTGAGGGTTCATCAGGGCCGAGCTTCTCCAGGAAGCCCAGTCAGCTCCACCCCCGGACCGGGGCAGGGAATGTGTCGGGAACAGGTGTGCAAGGGGTGGGTGCCTAACCGCAAGTACTGCGTCTGTTCCGATTTTTAAGACTAGACTGAGATTTTCAAACACCGTGAGGGCGCTTTGCTTATTATATATGACATTCAAGCTCCTTTTATGAATATGGAGGTGGCTCTGAAAAGAGCCTTTGTGTTTCTC
>NW_009952059.1:0-4045 GCF_000747805.2 Chaetura pelagica
ATTGGTCAAAGCAGTGGACTTGAATCTGAGCGATAGCTATGATAGCTCACATATACTGAGTATATGATAACATCTACCTCTTCTTCCCAAGCAGGCTAAGAATGAAAATACCTTTCATAATACTTTTACTCTTAGAGTTTAAAAAGTAATACTAGATATACCTTAAAAATTAGAAAAAAATATATTTTTTTATGATATATATATTTTTTTTTTTCTGTAATTATGAACATATAAATTGAGATGACACCTAGTCCTCAGATTATGGAAACTGAAGGTCTGAAACAGAAGTGAAATAAAGAGATTTGCTAAGCAAATAGGATACAAATACATGCCATATGAAAAGAGAGGCAAGAAAGGCAAGGAAAAGAAAGAAAGGAAAACCAAGGTAGAACTGAGGCACAGCCCAGGGCACCTGACTGGAAAAGAAAATGGAACATTTAATATTATTTATTGTACATGCCTAGTTTAAGAGAGTTTATTCTTTCTCTGTCTTCAAGTTTTTCAAAGAGGGCCTTAATTTATGCCAGAATACCTCATAACTATAGGTCCAGGCAAAATATAGGCTGATAACTGTGATTTCAATGCTATGCAGAGCTTTAGAGAATGTTCTGAAGAATAATGGGACAGAAATGTAATGCAGCTTTCACAGGTGTGGAACTAACCTGGTGGGTTTTAGGTGTAGCTTTAGAATATTAAAAAAGAATTTAAGTAATATATATAGTGTGTATGGTGGGGGCCACCAGGACCTCTCGCAGTGCTTACTTACCCTGTCTCCTTGCTATGGTAAATTTTGCTTGTAAGACCACACTAAACAAGGCGCTCTGGGAACTGATAAATGCAGAAGCTGAGAGGACATTCAAAGCATGTGCACTCACCTCCATAGGCAGAAAGTAAGGATTTGGGTGGAAAGAAAAAGCATACAAAGACACCACTTTCAGGAGAACCAACAGGATCCAGACTGTTGGTTGCTCTGCCTTCCTGCTTGGACCTCACAGCACCATGAACTTCCTGGAGTTCTCTCCATATTTCACAGAATCACACAGAATCACAGAATGGTCATGGTTGGAAAGGACCTCTGAGATCACCAAGTCCAACCATAAACAAAGAAACAAACAAACAAACCCCACCATAAGCAGCCAACCTACAGTTTCAGCCACTAGAGCATGCCCTGAAGTTCTGCCTGTTTCTTGAATACGTCCAAGGATGGTGACTCAATCAGCTCCCTGGGCAGGCTGTTCCACTGCCTGATCACTCTTTCTGTAAAGATATTCTTCCTAATGTCCAATCTAAACCTCCCCTGACACAACTTCAGACCATTTCCTCTGGTTCTGACCTTATTCACTTGGGAGAAGAGGCTTCTACACTAAGTCAGATCTAGTCTTTGCCTAGAAACAAGGAGAATTGGATCCTTCCAAAGTGGACACCCTGTGAAAGCCAGAGATCCAAACAGTGGCCTTTGGATGACCTCTTTGTACCCAGCTCCAGCCTCTGCAGAGGTTCCCAGGTTGTCCTTTTGAAAACACTCTCCATAGTACAGAGGCAAAGGTCAATATTACCCTACCCACAAGTTTTTTGAAGCTGATGTTGGGTGAGCACTTAATCTGTATCTATTTACAAGGACATTAAGCGCACTGAAAAGCAATGGACAGGCTTCAGCTGGACTTAGGAAAGAAAGTAACACCTTGGCAAACTGTTTGTGATCAGGATCTTACACAGAAATTATTGTGAAATATGAAATGCTATCAGCTCATGCTGTAATCTTCAATACTTAGCATTTTTAGAACATTTTAATACCTATATCTGTGTTTACTACCTCTAACCTTTGTGAAAACTGCTTGATAGATGAGCAGACACAGCCTGGGATGCCAGCTGCTCACTGACTTATAAATGATTGATCAGTGTATAAACCTGCTGATCTTCTGGCATCATTGCAAACATCCAGCTTCTAATAATTTCACAGAGCCCTTTTAGGGATTTATTTAAGCTAAGCTTCGTGGTCCTCTTAAGGAAAATAGTTGGGCTGATAGTTATATGGGAATATTTATTGTGCGTAATAATATGACAAATTTGCCCGTGTGGGTTAAGGATTAACAGCTACAGAGCAGCAGGGAGCACACGTATAAAACTAAGGCAGAACAATGGAGGGCAGTTTTGCTCTTTAAACAACCACTGCCTTTGCTTGGAAGTGCTGAAGTTACATGACAGTGAATGATCAGAGTTTTTCAGCTATCATTTTAAATTCGACAATTAGATGCTGCAGGCGAGTTCTGAACAGACACAGAAATGCAGCCTTAATGCTGATACAAATGTTTACTCTCCCAAGCAAAGTTGCTCCTTAGCCATTTGGCTTAACTTCTTTCCATGTCACCAAATCCAGCATTTCCATTAATGATGCAAGTGTTGTTTCTTTGTGGCTGTTCTGCTAAGTAATGGCACTTTTATACTTTGCCAGCATGGCTTCTGACCAAACTCCCAATCAACTCTTTGACACTCCTTAACATTTGAAACACACTGAATGATTTCCAGTACACTTCCACTTTCTCTAGTGGACCAATATTTGTCTCTGTAGGATATATGAAGTTTGATCATTATTGCTTAATCAGATTTTTATTTGCAAGGGTTCAGCGAGTTGTTATTGTGAGAGTGTAAGGATAATTCTTCAAAGGAAATATGAATGTATTTGATACACATCAAACAGTAAAACACCTGAAAAATGTTCTTTGAAACTCTGTGCTCAAGGATTAGCATAAGTAAGATTCATGGTATTTAGAAAGTGTATGAATTGCTCTAATGGATTCAATTCACTCCCACCCTCTAAAATGAAAAAAAGCCCCACAGCATAATCATGCCCAACATGCCCAGTGGAAAAGCTTTGAGGATTTTGGTTCAATCATCTACTTTAAAAGAATAGTAGTAAACATTTTGTATAAAATGAGTCGATTTTAGCTATGCCAATCTAATTTGGTTTCTGAATGTGCTCTTTTTGAAGTAAACACTAAATAACTGAATTATTGTACTCTGCATCCATTTTAGGAGGCATTTACACAACACTGCTATTTTTCTCAATTTTTATCCAGTGTGCACCTACCTTTCACATATATCATCATAGTAGAAATGTAAAAAGTATAGCTAAACCATTGCCTCTGTGTTCAGAAAGCAAGAAATTAGCTACCTTTACACCCCATTACTGGTAACAACGCTGGTGGATTTGCTCAGAATTTCAAGATGGTTGTTCACCTATTAGGTCCTACAGCAGGCATTTGGGGTCTACAGCTATACCAGACAGTGGGGAGTTCTGAAGATCTACCTTTGTTGACAGCCGTGAGAGGTTATGAAACCCTTGGGAGAGTGGGGAAGGAAAGCAGAAGTGGGGCTTGGGTTGGGATGCTTTTGTGTCTGAATTCAGCACACATGTAGAAAAAAAGGTGGGTGGCTCCTGGTCTCCTCTTCTTCTTCATGTCTTTTAATCTTCTTCTATTGAGGAAGAAGGAGATAGACCTACAACATCAAGATTTTCTGCAAATTGCTGGGAGCCAGTAGCAATGCCCATTTTCTCTGTCTTTCAGCTGCTGAGGTCACGGGAGTCTTCATGGTTGTTACCAAATGGCTGATTCTATAAGCATGGCCTGATGAGAAATGATACATCAAGGAGCAAGAAACTAGCCCTGCGCTGACAGGGAATATATGGAAAGTCAGCTGAGCAGGGGCTGGAGCAGTGCTGGCAGGCAGAAGGGCTACTGAGCATCTTGGGAAGGAAATGCTGAGCAGAAGCAGAGGGATTATAGCACCTCTGGGTACGGCAGAGTGAGAACCACTCCAGGAACAGTGTCCAGCTCTGATTCCACATTTTACATGGTGCAGATAAACTGGAGGGGATTCAGGCCATCCTACAGCCTGTGTGATATTGGAGGCTAGTTTGAATGATCATGCTGATTGGACACAGGGCTATAAAAAGAGCACTGAGTTTTGGTTTCATTGTGAAAGTATGACAGGAACTCAATGATTAGGAGAGAATAAATTGGGAACATCAGAAGGTAGGAACTGA
>NW_009952059.1:4219-40097 GCF_000747805.2 Chaetura pelagica
GGAAAGAGCATAGAGACACCAAAGCACTGCTCTGTCTTGTGTCAAAAGCTGTCATCTAGAAGGGTGCAAGTGTTTTGAGATGAAAGAGCATTTTGAGATGCCATGACATCCTCATGCCTGCTCATTATGATCCTGAAAATGTTTAGATTTACAAAACTATGGTGAAGGTTGTTCGTAAAATCAAATGTGCTGTGGTGTTGTAAATACATTTAGTCAAACAGGATTGCAACTAAATAACTATTTTCAGTTTCACCAAGTCTGCAGAGTACATTTCATGCTAGATACTCTCAAAGCAGGTGCATAAAAATAATTGACAGCTGGAGTGCTTGCTTGCCAAATGCCTGAAGATTAAACATAACAGCATGGACCATGTCGTATGAACAAAATAATTTATTTCATTTAAAAATATGAATTAAGAAAAAAATAATATCCTCCAGATAGAAGTGATAGACAAAACCTTGATAAAATATCTAAGGATTATATTTTCACTTGTTATCTATTGTGTACCTTTCTAGCAAATGAAGATAGCACATACTTATAGCAATCTTGAGTGTAATATTATTAACCAATATGATGTCTGTCTTCACTTCCCCAGCTGTTTTCTGGTGTTGTATCAAGTAAAACTGTACAGACATATTCAAGTCAACAGACAAAGCCCTTAGAAGTTGAGAGCAGAACCCTAACTTTCAGTCACAGCAAATTTGGCCCTAGGAGGGGCCAAATTCCCAGAGTGAAGGAACTAATACACGTGGGTGTCCTAGTCTGGGCCTGTTCTAGGACCAGGCTCCCAAGCATCCAGGGAGAGGTTAGTGGAAACAAAAAACTGGAGTTAACAAGCTTGTCACTCAGGTTAAGATGAGGAACTCAACAGAAAGTCCAGATCACCTCTGGAAGTGGTCCTGAAAGAGCTGGAGCAGTTTCAAGGTTCAGGAACAGAGCAATATAATAATGACTGGCTAAATAGGGAAAACCTGCACTGCCAACATCTACTTGTTAATGTAGTAAGTGGTCTTAGACATTACCTGTAACAGAAACCAGGAAGAGCCAGATATCTCAAATATCTCATTAGGTATTACTTAAATGTCTCATTGAATGTAACTTTGGGAAACACTTTGCTTTACTTTCATTTTGGATTTTTTGATAGCTCCTTTATTCTAAGGCTACTGACAACATCCTTTGTTTCTGTTGATATTATGCCCAGTAAGGGACCATTTTTTTCAGATCTTTTGTTTGCAGATAGAAAATGATCCTGGCTTTATGAAACAGCTGAAGAAGTGTCAAAACAAATTCACAGTGGAAATGAGATAATCAAGCTAATGACTTTTTCAAACATGAAAAAGATTTCCAAGAAAATTACTGGAATATGTTTCAAGAAGGAACAATTCAGCTCAGATCTACAGGCTTCCTCTCTGTGTGAGGATAAGACATTAGGGCTGATGTGAACATATGGACAGCCCAGACAGCTCTCTGAAATGGCAGACTGGACTGGGCAACAGGGAAGTCCTCAAAGATCAGCTGTTCCCAGTCACAGCCCAGATTCTTGGCACAAATCTGCCTTGATTTTTCAAGTCGGTATTAACACTTTGCCCAAAACCACTCATGCCTGAACAGCTGAGTCACAAGCATTCCTGTTCTCTGCCCTTCCTCCTAAAAATATGGTTTCTATCAGTAGGGAAGAAGGTGTGGATAGTGGGGTCTGATAATCTTCGTGTGTGATTAGCCCTACCCAGGGTGAAATATGTGCCAGCTGCTTCACTTTATACAACCGCCTATTGTGAAACAGTCCTGGTATTTTGTCCAAGCTTCAAAATACCATTTTTAATGCAACTCATTGTGATCAGACTTGCCACTTTCTAGATCAGTAAACAGAATCTCAATTGTAACAGGCCTGAGGTTTCCTTTTAAGTAAACAACACGTATCTCCAGATCTGTCCGTGCTTTGTATGGACTTGCATGACCAGCTCAGAGTTAGTTTTACCTTCCTACAGCACCTTCTATTGACTTACTCCCCCATTCCTGTGCATCATGTCACTCCGTTTCACAATGCTCAACCTCTCTGCTGACCCACAGAATTATTCAGCTGAGTACAAAGCCATACAATGCACTGAGTTCCCTATGACATTTAAGAAGCACTTTTTTGAGGCTGCTAAGCTTTTTGGTACCTTCCAGTCCCCGTATTCGATCCCTCATATCATGAACTCATTAAATGGAATGATAATTTCTTTAACCAAGCTATTATATGAGACTCCTTCCAGAGTGTAACATCTTCTATGAGACAGAAGGCACTTCACCATGTGTTTCCTTCATTAATGAACAAGGAACTAGGACTCTTTTTTCATGGTCTCAAACTTCTTCAGTTAAGTAATTAATGCATATGTTTAGGACTAATTTTACTTTCTCATTATAGAAAGTAGAGCTGGAAAAGGAACTGCTGGATCAGCTGATGCATCAATCAGCACTACAGCAAGATTGACCTTTGTTTAATAAGGTATTTTAATCAGCTTTCGACTTTTAGTTTTGATGCCTCATTTGCCTCCCCTTAACAGTACCATCATTTAGCACACTGGTGAAATAGGTCCCTGATAAAATACTTTTAGCAGGGCTTAGTCTTGGGATACATACTTAAATAATGATTCCACTACCTCATTCCTCCACATTTAAAAGGAAGTGAATTAGACAAATTGAATTATAAATCCAAGCTCAGTAAGATAACCAGGAATCCGACTCAGCTATCCTGAACACTGCTCCAGGGCTTTTGCCTTACTCAATACCAGTAGAAAAATCCAAGCAGCCTCTTCCAGGCATATGCATATGCTTTTCACATGCTCATAACCGCAGAAGTAGGCACTTTCAAAAGGAAGACCTGGAAGCGTCTTCTAAGTCTGTACTGAAGAAACTTGACTTCTGATCTCACTCCTCAGTTTCTTTCCTACAGTTTCTACTAAAACCTCCAAAATACTCTGATTTTCTGTCTGCCTTAGTTTGAGAACATTCTTTCCTCACATTGGAGTTTCTCAGACTTTGAGCTCCAATCTCTAACAACCATGTCCTACACAACAATCTAGATGGATGTGGAGGAGAGAGCCCAAAAATCCTCTGGCTGGAGCTGTTCTGTTTGCGTGACAGAATTCAATATACACAGGACAATAGAATGCATGACACTAAGGCACTGCAAAGATAGTCTTGGATTTGGATTCAATGACTGTTCATACAGTCCTTGGATGAAAATTCGTATGTTGGGCATAGATCCTATGATAACTCCATGAGAATATTAATCCTGGAGAGATTAGTTCCCTCTGCAGCCAAACATAATGAAAGTCATATTATTTATATAGTTGGATTCACAGGCAAATGGTTGCCATTACCTACAGAAGGGAATTTTTTTGGGGAAAAAAATATCTTCTAGTTTGGCTTCTAATTGCAGGGTTCTAGATGAATTATGTTTCGTACTACTTGCTTACTGTTCTTGTACTCAGAGCTCGTTATGCCATTGATACCTGAAGGAAAAGAGATTGTAATTAAACAAAGAAATTAATAACTGGAGCTAATTGCAGTGAGGATATGATAGATTAGGCACTTTTCAGCTGAAGCTGAAAGAGAACATAGGAGCTCTTCACAGATGTGACACGACTTAGTCCTTGGCTGACATGGCAGAGAATCATGTTTTGAAGCTAGAAACGAGGGCCATGAATTCCTAACCTGGAACCCATGGCTGAGGGCTCCAAAGAAGAGCCTGATCTTGCCTTTGAAGACCAGAGTATCTAAACACTTCTTCTCTGAGATAAGAGCATAAAGCTTTTGACAGAGTTCCAGATTCCCCTGGCCAGCTGCAGCCTGGCAAGTGCGTGTGGTGGGCTGTCTATAGTGATCACTCCCCAGTTAGTTTCTTCCATGTTTCCTTTCTGAAATGGAAATTCAAATGGCCAAGTTGTTTCTGAGTTCAAAGTCACCTTAAGCACTTTGAACATGGAGCCACACACTGAAGCAGCAAAAGGCTAAAGTGGATCTCTCTTGAACTCTTTAGAAAGGAAAGAGACTAGCAGACATGAAAAGATATACCAGCCTAAAAAAGGGAAAAGTGTGATAGAAATCCTGCATTTTATATTTGAAAGCATTTCAAATGTACATGTTAACTAAAGCACATGCTAACTAAAATGAAAAGGGGCCTTCACTGATTTTCATTGTGTATCAAGAGTCAGGGGGTACACAGCTTTACAAAAAAGGGACTATATTATTTTATTGGATAGAAAATATCCAGTATACTTGGGTATACAGGGGTATACATGATGTTCTGACTGGATCGTACCCTCTATTACTAACCAAGCTGTTGGCAATTCTTTTAAGCATTGTAGCTATATATGTAAACTTAATTCAGGTATCAATATTAATATGTGTATTCACATAATTTTGAACAAGTTAACCTGAATGTTTGTGAGTGTATGCCAGGAGGACTACATGCTGATAAGCAGGGCTTTGTAATTTTGCAGCAGTTTGCATATGCACTGCAGCCTGAGCTATTTTCCTTTTGGAGAATGACAGCTGATGAGCTTTCTGCCATGTAGTGCCTGGACAGAACAAGTGCACCACTAGTCTCCTGTCACTCACCTCCAGACACTAGGACTTCTGCAGATGGTTTGCTGTTGCAGCAGCCATCACATGGGCAGGCTACTCCTGTTTACAGAAGAAGACTCTCCTGCCAAAGGTGCACAAAGCTCCATGCAAGACTATTATTTTTTCTTCTTTTACAGAAAACTGCTTTGTCACCAAGAAACAACTTCCCCTTAGCTTCTGTCTTGAAGAATGTTTATTCTGCAGTGACTGCAGCTCAGGCAGGTGATTGGAGCCAGCCTTCAACAACTTGGATCAGGTCTTGCCAGAGCTTGTACGGACAATAATGAGGGCATGTCAACCAACTGGCAAGTCCTGGGTTGGCCACCCCACACTGAGCTCTGCCATGAGCTCTCTGCAAGGTGGTTGTTGGGAGTGATGTGATGCAGTTTGAGTCTGTGCAAGTTGCGGTCACTGCAAGGTAGGTGAATCCTCCAAATCTCCTCTAGCTCCTGGTTCCTTTAATCTATTTCAGCCCTAGGCTTATAACTCTGAGAAATCTTTGGAGCAAATTGCTTATCTGTGACCATAATGGTCCCAAAGATGAGTCAGGTGTTAAACATAAAGACCTCATGAAGCAGCTCTGTCCGCCAGAAATTCCAAGGCTGTCCACAAAGTGCATCATTCACCTGCTCTGACTGCTACTGCTTAACATGACTGTTTATTCTGAATGGTCCTGTATTTATAGTGCAGAGCATATTACCACTTCCTACCATAGAAAGTAATTGCCTTGCACTCTCAGTTTCTTTTGGAAACTTCTCATTTGGTGTCTTCACCCTTTGGCCAGAACTTTATGTCATTAAGACACGGTAGTTCAAGATGGTAAATGATGTCATTACATAACACATCAAGATTTCTGCCTGTTGTTGATGGCTCACTCAAAATGGTGTTGATGAAGCTTAAAGCTAAGGTGAATTCTGAGTATTTTTGTTATCACTCTGCATGTCATTAGTTTAATAACATGCAGGCTTTGAAGTCATTACCATTAGTTCCCATAAATTAAATAAAAACATGTAATAGTCTTTCCTCCCCTTCCTTTGCTAATGGCATAAACATAATGTGAAAGTCTTTTTAGAAATAGCCTTTTTCCTTCAAAAGGCAGTTTTATAAATGAAAAAGGTATGGATTGTTGTATAGAACCTGTGTGATTATGAAACTGCATTAATAGACTATGACCTGAAGAAAACCTGCTAAACTTGAGTTATATTTCTCAGAGATAAAACCCACGAGGCAGTTACTTTCACACCTAAGCAAATATGAAATTGCTGTGTTTCATATACTTTTAACTGTTTTCCTGTCACTAGTGCTCAGGAACAGCTGTGGTGCCAGGTACCTGCTCAGCCACCATAGACTCTCATTAATGAGTCTGCAGGAGCTGATCTGCAATGAAGCCTCCAGACAGAGCATTACCTGATGAAGGAAACAGCAGCCCAGCTGTCTGATCGTTGCTTAATAATTTATTGTTCTTGAAGGTTTTTCCACATAAATGAACACTGTTGTGACTGTCACACTTGATTTACTGTCTCTTCTGCTGAGCTACTGCTTAATCACTTCTACATGCATGGGGCAAAGCCCCAGCAGCAGAGAAGAGCTGACAGGGTCAATGGAGGTTCCTCTTGGGTACAGTGTTGGTTGCTCTCCAGGTGCATTATTCTGAAAAGCCTCAACTGTCCCTTAAGGGGACACCTCGCTCATCACAGACTATGTGATATCCAGGCCTGTGACCAGAGGACATCACTACCACCAAGGGGAAGCAGTCACTGAGGTCCCACCCAAGGTGTAGCCCTGACCATGTATCCACATTTTTTCCTCTTAGAAGACAGCAGCAGTGCAGAGACTTGTCCTTGAGAAAGGGATTCTCCTCGTCCATACCTGCTACGTTAAGAAACCAGCATAAGCCTGGAGGCACACCTCATGTAGATGAGGAGGGGGAAGAAGGGATGAGGGGGTGTTTAATGCTCATGGCTACTTCTTATGAGGGCTTTGACTTCACATTGTAAGAGTAGCTTGGGAGGCTGAGGGTGGTACTGTTTATATCCTTAGTCTTAACTTCTTGTCTGTATGAGAGGCATGCTAGTGATATTTGCATATTTCAGTATTTTTGCCTCCTGGTCATTTCCAAGAGACACATGGATACTTTGTATGTGGACAAATGCTGATGAGTAATTCTTCAGTATCTCTTAACCTGAAAGGGGACAAGGGGATGTAGTTTATGGGGCAAGCATTAAAGTCCTCATGCATATGCCACACATTTCAGGGGTACAGACAGGAGGATGTTTGGTACAATTCAAGGACAAGTGTTGGCCCTAATGTCCTACCAGCCTCTTAATCATTATGGTGTAAGTAATCAACACCCTCCCTAAGCACAGACCACTGCCTCAAACTGGTCAGCTGAGCACACAGCCAGTGACTGCCAGGATTACAAAACCTGCCTCATAATCCTAGCCACAAACCCAGAATCTTCTTCCTAAATGCCATTAAATGACTTCTTGCTGCAAAAATGCATGAGTACTACCTACACATCCCAGTTCCTGCTTCAGAGTACAGACTTTTTGATAGAAACCTCTCCTTGGTCTCTAGGACCATGCCCCAGAGCCCAGGCCCATCAGCACAGTGTTGGGAACAGCAAACTACAGCCCATCTTGTACCGAGATCAGAGACCAGGGGAGGGAATTATGTGCTCGTGCCTTGCTGTCTTAGTAGGATACTCACTCAGTAGGATGCAGGCAGGGTTTTCTGGCATCCAAAAGACCAGAAGAAGGAATGATCTTTGGCCAGCAAAGTGGAGAGCTGGTGCTCTGATGACACTGGTACCTGCCATGTCCCCACCACTGACAGGGGTGGTGGTGTCCCCCTTGTCCCTGCTGTGCTCTCCTGGGACTTCTCCAGGGCTGCAGCTGTGCCTGACAGTGACACAGGCATGTGGGGAAATGTTGGAGGGTTGCAAGGGGATTTAGACTTGCCTTGTTGTTGCTTACTGGAAGCTTTTTTGTGATGAGGGGGCAGAGGATGTCCTTTTTAGAAGATCAGTTGCCTTTTTAAAAAGATTAGGCTTGACTGTGAAGGACAAAGTGGCATGAACCTCTTTTTATTGAGTTCTGGTTTGCTTTGAAGCTGCTGGTGTGGTACATTCCTGTGTTTAATCCAAGAAAAATGAGCTGCTGAATGCTTTTGTCTAACATGCTGAGGTCCAAATGTTCTGGCAGGAGCTTGTGCCAGCAACATGAGAGGTGATGAGCCTCAAGAAGCCATTTTTTGTTCATAAGGTGCCAAAACAGATGAGGTTCTTTGATAAAAGTAGTTGTAGGGTTCGTGGTATAGGCAAATCCAAGACAGTGCTGATGCCAAAAGCACTTATGGCATAGCTGTGAATGCTATTTTGATAAGTATTTTAATTTTCAAATACAGATGAATATTATTTTTACAGGAAAGAGCCACAGGGACAGTCCTTGAAACTGGTGCCCTCAGTTTACCTGCAGAACAAATGTACACAGGCAATTGCGAGCAATACACACTTTCCTTAATGGACAACATTAGTAGGCTCTACCCAGGTCTGGAACTACATGTGAAGGTCAGTCTTTAAGTCTTTTTTGGGCTGAGTGTGCTGATTGTCTGCAATTCAGCAAGCACCAGTGTGCTGGTGCTTTCAGATACACAGATAATGGTCCTCTGGAGCAGGACTGAGACCAGCTATTTTTGTACAACACAGGCTGCCAAACAGCTTTTGATGTCCAATCCAGTGGTGAAGGGCTCCTAATATCTTTGCCTTTATTAGAAGCAACCTACAGAATTACAAAGGTGCTGGATGAGCTGAACGCCGAACCATGCACCAGGGGACATCGGGTGAAAACAGCAGGGGATCACTGTGAAACAGATAAAAGACGAAACTTCTTTAGCTATCAGCAGTGAGCTTCAGGAACTCACTGCCATGTGATGCTGCAGAAGCTGACAATATCAGCAGGTTCAGAAGGGATTAGATAGATCCAGGGACAACGGGCCTATTAAAGAGCCAAGACAGGGACGTGCCCTCAGTGGTACCTGTCACATCAGATGCACAGCTGGAGTTGCTTGAAGGGGCTGCAGAAATCAGCCAGGCTTGCACATGGTCACCAAACTGCACCACTCCCCTTGCAACTGTGTGAAAAACTACAGTGCTGAGGCAGTTTCATGTTCTTAATCTAGAAATGTGTTTTATCCCCAACCCACTACATGAATATTCAGTTGCTACAGCATCCTAGATTCCTCTGAGCTGACTAATGAGCTCAAAGCAACACAATTAAACAAGAACTAGGATTCTTCTTCATTCCTGGCTCTGATCCTTAGTTCATTGGTGCCTTGCTGTATAGGTGGCCCCATTACACAGCTCATTAGCAACCTGTCAAGCCAATGCTCCCTCCTTACTGTGCTAACACATGGAGTGGACCACTGTGTTACAACCATTCATACTACAGTGCAAAACCAAATTAACAGATCTTCCATGGGGTACAGAAAGAGATGGAGATAGTGAAATTAAAATGCTTGTGAAATAATGTACAAGTGGGTAACACAAAACCATCCCATCTACAGCTCTAAAAACTGTTTTAGATAAGTCATGCAGAGTGCAGCATTTACGGCAGTTTCAAGCTTTCTTATATTTTGGAGGCTGAAAAGCAAACTTCCTCTGCTCCTTGCATTTCCTCTTTCCCAGCAGCTTAGGAAGTAAGCCCACATGCCAACTTTTAAGTATAAAACAAAATGAAACCAATCATTGTTTTAAAGCAATTGCCCTTGAGGCCACCCAATAATAGTGTTTCTAAAGAAGTCCTACCTTTGTTTTCCAACTTGAGCTCCTCCGCTAGCAAGCTGTCTTGTCTGTTGCCAAGCACAAATGCCAGAAATGAGAGGATCAGGGCATCCAGGATTCCAATAATTGCCAGGATATATGCCCAGCGGACTGAACAAGCCCCCAGCGTGTACTTGTCTGTCTTTTCACCACACATCCTTTTTACCTCATCTGAATCCCAGCCATCAGGAAAAATCATACAACCCAGGACGAGACAGGCAGCTTGGAGAAAAAAGAAAAGGAGAACAATGGGATAATGAGACCAAACTTTCATTTTTATGAGAACCTACATAGTTATCATTAAAGCAACACACTTTTCCACTCTGAGTTTCAAAGCTTGGTTACTTACAAACAAGTCACAGAATTCTATACTATGTCTAAGTATTTAGTATAAAAATTTAAGATAAAACATCAATTGCACACCTTGCTGAAAAAAAAAAAAAAGTTACATCCTAAATCCCTGGCCAGTTTTTGTACGAGTACAATCACATTTTTCTGGTGGGACTGATTTCTTCATTGTAATATGAAAGGCTCCCACAAAACAAAAGAGGAAAATTATTAATAATCTGGATGTTCAAAGGAAACACTGGATTGCTGTCAAATGGTCAGGCAAACAAACCAGAGAAATAGAAGAGGAAAAAACTTGCCTATTATTTTTGGCAATCTAAGTGCTGGTAACACACACAGGTAATAACAAGGGTTTTCTCTGTCACTTGAAGTACCCCTTTTACTGAAATATGTTTTATGCATGAGGTTTGTACTCCCCAAAAACACAAGTAATGACATTGTTCTGCAAAGAAAAATAAGCTATCAATATTGGTGTCAACTTCTGATCTGGTTTACCTGAGAAATCATCACATGACGTCTCAAATCCAAAAAAAGCCCTGATCCTTTTAACACGAAGAAAAATGCAAAGCCCTTCTCTGCACAGAAAGCAAGCTGACATCGACCACCAGCTGCTCGGGCAACCATACCTGGGGTCAGGGGCAAAGGGTGGGTGTTCAGGTGGGTGTTCAGGTCCCCATCCATCAGCACAGGTGACTGCTAAAGGGCTGAACTTACTTTTTAAGTACCAGAAATTTGCTGTGACCTTTAGTTCCCGGGGAAACTGCCCTGCTGTGGGACAGTAGGTAGTGTCACAGGTCATTGTGGCTCTTCTGGAGCAGGGAAAATGGTGTGACAAGTTTCGTTTTTTAGAATATGCATGTTCCATCGGACTGAACAAGCAGAGTCAATCTTGCCCACTGGCCAGCAGCTACTGTGACATTCCCTGCATCAGGGTGGGGGCTGAGCATGCATGACTACCTGTGCCTGGCCACCCACAGGTTGGGTGGCACATCTGTGTTCCTGGGAAAGGAGACCTCAAGCATGGTTCTTCTGGCCTCTACACATGGTCACAGCTCCTGCCCCAGCATCCCCAAAACCAGCCTGGGTTTGGTCACAGCCTTGGGCTGGCACTGAACTTGCTTTTCAGGATCATGTCCTGTGGTTACTGGGAAGCAGCCTCCTTGGAGGTTGTTTGCCCCTCTTCCCTCTGGAGTGTGTGCCTTGCGGTGGAGGGTACAATGACAGGGGTGCAGCAGCAGGGCCTCTGCTCCTGAGAGAGTATGATGTGTCCTGGGGTGATGACAGTGGTACAACATTTCAGAAACACACACAAAAGAGAAAAACTGTATGCTGAATCTTCACTGACACAGTCCCTCCTCACTGAGTCACTAGCTGAGAAAATCCATGGGCTCAGAAAACACTCCAATATGTCAGCCTCATAGGATTGGACTAAATGTCCTTCTACCTAGGACCTGGCTTCCCACTGCCCACAGGGACTGTCACCAGGCACAGCCAAAGGAGAGCAGCCAAGGCACAACATGTACCTTGCTGGTTGCTTTTTGGACAATCTCTTTGCCAGGGAAACCCCATGTGGGTTGGCCCTGCTGTGAGTGAGGTGATGGACCATGCAGCAGTTGGGTCCTCGTGGCACATTTCCTATCAGAACACTGGGAATAGCGCCTGGATATGCTTAACTGCAGCCCGTGGTCATGCTGACAGACTTGGCTTCACTGAAGCAAACAATGTGAGAGCAGCACTAGCCAGGGCAACACCAGCTCTGGCCAGGGCAATAGGAGCACTAGCCAGGGGTATAGCAGCACTAGCCTGGGCAAAGGCAGCACTAGCCAGAGCAACGCCATAGGGGCACCTTCAGTAGGGGAGGATAGGTTCTAAAAATTAAGTAAAATAAGAAAAACCTAAAAATAAAAATTATGTTAAATGGGTTGATTCCTCAGTTTTTACTGCATTTAGGAGAAACAGAAAATCCATATGCTTTCAGGACTGTTTTCTAACTTGGAAACAAGCACATTTCCAGCATTAGCCCTTTTTTCTCTGTATGATCTGATGAGAAACAATGGACCCTAAACCATCTTTTCTAAGTCAATATTATGTTGGTGCACTGTGCTCTAAGTGGCAGGTATTTGTGCTAACTGGAAGGAATCCACGGTGTGGCTTTCAGCCTTTTCAATGGTTGCTGAACCAGACCTCTGGAAAACGAAGTTGACACACGGAGCAGCTTGTGCAACCAAGAGCTGCCATCACTTTGGGAATTGCAATGAGTTCTTGTCTTTTCTGGGCAAGCATAAGCACTGTCATTTTATAGACTTCTAAAGCCTACAAAATAAAAACACACCTGCACTGAATCAATGTGATGAAATACTGGAAAAGAGATGTGAAAACAGCTCAGGGATGGTATTTGCTTTTTGACAGCTACACAATTGCTGTAGACAAAGCCATGAAAGCTTGTCTGCAGAAAACATCCGAAGTACAATAAAACCTGCACCTAAGGCATTTCCCAAATTCTTCCTGAGCAGTTAATTTGTGTAAAAATATAACAGCTTATAATAGTTTCAAGGACAATTAGGTTTAGAAACAAGGACAATTAGATAAGGGCTGATTTACTCAGAACATGCAGGTTGGACAAATTGTAGCTGCCTATTGCCTGCCTTAACTCATTTACACAATTGTCTAAGATCTTCCAAATATTTTAGAGACAAACTCTGCAACAATTTGCTTTCTTGAGCTGGTTACACATGCTTCTAGAAAGATTATTTCTCACAGCTAACACATACATGTTGCCCTCACAGTTATGAGGGATTTCATTGAAAAGATGCATCCAATCCACACACTACTGGTGTTGGTGAAAATGTCTGCTTTTACCCAGGTAAATGCTGACAAATACTATATATTTACTACAAATACTATATATACACTACAGATTTACTATATAACTATATAACAGCAACTACCAAAGACAGTTTATTTTTATTAATCATCCTCAAAATGAAAGGAAGATTAATGCTTAATGTTTAGTTAATGATCAATAGACGTGGGATTTTTCTGCTAAAGTGCAAAAATAATTAGCAAATGCTGAGCTTTCTATGTTGTGTTTTTTTAAAAAAATTACATAGCACATCAGACATATGGTCTTAGCACTTCCTAAAAATAATGTAACTTTGTTATTTTCCACCTAGTTAATGAATAATACAGGCCCTTATCTCAGGAACTCAGTACACTTCCCAACTGAGTTCCTCAGATTTCCAATTAACTCATCTTTCCTAAATGCCACTCCTGCATGCTGTGATATATTTGCTTAGCTTTCTGGAGTAATTCTGTTGATTGCAGTTGGACTTCTCTTCGTAACACAACACACAGGTAAACAGTGGCTGGACTTGATCCCTTTGCATAAAAGCAGGTATCAAAGAGAGGATATTATTATTATTATTATCTCCTTTGCCTGTACAGTTTACAACCTTTTTACTAGATGACTGCTTGGTCAACATCTTCAGATGCAGGAATCCTACCTTACCTGTAGTGGTTAACATAAGAAAGATCAGTCAACCTTGAGACTTCACTTCCTAAAGGAATATTTTGTACTCAATGCCTCTAAGAATACAGACTTGCTCAATAACATGAAACAGGTAATGAATCATTTATCAGCTCAAGACCAAACAGACAGGTAAAAAATCCACCTACAGATCTACTTTGTATTGCTAGAAGCTTTTACATTTTAATCCTTCTAAAGAGCATTAGAAGATTTTTCTCTAGAAGGAAATTACTATCAGTGTTATACAAATTTAAAAAATGGAAACTATTTAATGCCATTTCAGTGAAACTGCTAAGAGATGATTTTATAATACAGACATGAGTACCATATATTTGTCCAAACTTCTACTGTCTCTACTGGCAATGCAACTGAAATGGAAATGTAACAATGGCTACTACTGTTTTATTATTATCCAGTTCAGATACTGTACTATATAAATTCAGAAACCTTTGGATTTGGAAAGCACACTGATTGAATGAAAAGACTTAAAGCATCAGTTCCTACAGACTTTTTGATTCAATTAAGAAAAAGTTTTATCTATATTGGTTGAAGACATTCTTCTGTGTGTGAGCTGAATGCCTCAGATTAGCACTATATTCCTGAGCCTGCAGACCACCCAGCTGAGGCCCTCTGTGACTAATCAAGAGCTTTCATGATAAGCTGCAAGGGGGAATTGGTAAATGACTGACTAGTGTCACTGACATCATTCAGGACTATTTGGGGAACTGCAAAACTTAGAAGAATCATATCCTCATTGTTTTTCCTTCAGTTGCTAGAGGAAGCTCAGGAATAATGCCATTTTAACAATGACCTTGAGCTTCCTGCAAGAATACAGGGGGTAACAAGATGTGTGGTAGCAAGTTGTTCCTCCTACATATTGGAGTCTGGTGAAGCTTTTCAAGCTTTTTAAAAAAAGAACTAATAAAAAGTAGTTAGACATACCTGATATACAATCACTTCCCTTTTTAAGAGCCTTTTTCTCATATGAACAGCTAACAGAAACATTCATGCCATTTTCTTTCAGGGCTCTAAGTGACAAGACAAATTATTCATACTAAGAGAGAGAGTCCAGGATTTTACCTCCTGGGATGAAAGGATACAGAGATGACACTTTCAGAGATTGGAAACAGACAGTAAATTGTTGCTGGCACTGACATGCTTGTGGCTCTGACCAAGCTGATATTGTCACAGTTTGTGCTCTGTGCATGAGCTCAAATGGTAATTAGAAAGCAAGTAGTTCATGATCCTATGGTTGTGCCAAATATGGTGATAGATCAATATTATATCATTGCATGAAATGAGGCTCTATCTATAAAAAGGCTGCCTGTTATACAAGAAACCAGTGCTAAGAAATTCCTGCCGGCAGGACTCCTCTCTCATCTTCATTCTTTTCCTGACAACATACCCCAATTGCTTGCATGTAGAGAGTGATGATGGCAAGTTTCCTGATAAAAAGAGTAAAAAAAATGGATTGGGAATTACACTGACCAGCTATTTTCTCTCCCTACCCATACACGCAAGAGCCCCTCGTTGGGTCTCCATGGTTCCAAAAACGGAGAGGTTCTTTGTTTTCAGTATTTTTTCCAAATGGTATTTACAAAGCTAGCAATCCATTAAGCTCAAATAAATTGAACAGAGTTTTTGCTAGCTGTGTTGGTGGAGTAATCTTCTAGGACAGAGCAAAATGAAAGGTGAGGACCCTGGAAGGGAACATTCAGTAGGGCTACAGTTTTTCGAGAGGCTTCAGCAGTAACTGCTTTAAGTTCTCTTATTTCCCATCATCATACTTGGAAATGTAGACAAGCCTGAACTTCTCCACAGGATTAGAGAACACTTATAGAGAGTTCTAAAGGGGAAAAAAAAGGAGGAGAACTTCCCATTGCATTCGTGTGATAAAAGACAAGACCTGACACAATTATTGCCACTTGACTTATTAGGGCACTGACTTTTTCATACCAAATCTGATAAGAAAATATATACAAAGATACCAAGAGGTAGATGTATTTCCCATGCTGATTTTAAGAAAAGGAAAAAAGAAGGCCAAATATTTGGTCCTGAACAGCAAAGAGAAAGAAAATAATATTGTGGAAAGCAGTAGTGAGGTAGGTGCTACAGTCAGGGAGATAAGACTCACCATAACCTGATTGAGCTGACTGATAACTGAGATATTTTGATGACTGCTAGTTATGCTTAGACAGCAAAAATGGAAGAATTTTATCAGCTGTTGCAATATGTGAAGCTGGATAGCAGAAATAGGGTTGGCCAACAGCCATGCACAAAACCAAGCACTAAAGAGCACAAGTTTTTTCAAAAGATGGAAACAACTGGGAAAGTGAATTAATGCTATATATGAGGAATGGGTTAAACTGTAAAATAAAGAATAGCAAAGACAGTGGAATTTATTTCAGTTACAATCACTTGGGGGAAGAACTGTAAGATAAATTTTACTGCACTGAGGGGGCCTCTTGTAGATGCCCAGTGTCAGATTCATGTACGGACAGAGATTTCGTTGATATGTCAGAGACAAATTCTTTGAGGGATTGTATCATGATGGGAACATTTAACTACCAAGTTTTGATCATTAGCCATGACTGAGATTAATGAAGTTCTATGAGTAATTTAGTTAGTAAAACAACTATCTTAGCTTGAGCATAAAGATAATGTAAGAGTACCAAGAGATTTTTATGAGTATGTGGCAGGTCACTCACAGGATACATCCCGATGACTTGTTGCAAAAGATCACAACTTCTGGTGTTCCATCCACAGTCATGTAATAGGCATTTATAGCGCCTTGTCCAGAAAAAATATGGAGATTGGCGACTATTAATGGATGCAGGCCTAATCACCATGTGGGCAAAAAATCCCAAGAAATGTCACGACAATGAATTGCAGAGAGCTACAGCAAAGTTAGATGAAGAACTGGGAAAAATGGGTAAGCTGAAATTATATATGACAAGAGATAAGAATACTTCTTTACAATGAAGCAGGTATGGGAAATGGTATAGCTTGTAACCCACAGGAAGGGAAGTGTCAAAAGTTGTATTTACACTATTTCACCTCCTGTGGTGGCTATTGGCCAGGGATATAATGATTTTTTTCTTCTGATTTTTCTATTTAAAGTGTCTAAAATAACATGAAAACTGTGTCACAGCCCACCAGAGCTTTTCTAACTTGTCTTTTGTATCAGAGAACGTGTGTTAGGAGCTCTGTGTGTCAGCTGAATGTCCACACCCAGAGATCACAGCAATGAAAGAGGCCCTTGCAAACATTTGTGCTCAGAGGGCCACAACCTTGGGGCCAACAGTCATGAAGCCAGGTTGTTTGACAATGGGGAGACAGCCAAAAGCCAATTCTCTCACGTGCTGGAGTCTCCTGAAAAAGAACTGTATAAGTAATGAAGAAACTACTTGTTTACATTGGATCTTTGGAGTTTTTTTTGTCAGATCACAGCCATCTAATGCAATTTTGGCTTGGCTTTGCTTGGTAACAAATCTTACTATTGAAAGTGTTTATTTTGAATGCTGTCACAGAGGAGTGTTACAGCTTTCTAATTTAATGTTAACTTCTCATTGTAGAAACAAACTACAAGAACTTTTGGTCTTTAGCCAAACTGTATCAAACCTTAGCATACTGAGAGGTACTAGATTGAATTAAAGAATAAACCAAATATAAACACAGTGTAGCTTGCAGCAGACAGACTGGAGAGTAGGTGCTGTTATGAATGGCACAGGCTAAACATTGCTGGAGATTTATACAGCTGATGTTTCACCACAAATTAGGGATCCAAGTAGCAAGGCTATTTTAAACATGATTTTGGTAAAGAGAAGGAAGAGCTGAAAATAACCTTACCTTCTGTGATCATGACTCAACTCAGTTTAAATAAAACAAGAATTTGAATAAAAACTATTCTGAAACTGAGTTTAAAAAATAAGTATTTCAGAGGGACGAACTTTGACAAGCTACAGAAACTAGCTAAAAAAGACAAGTTAACTAGACTGAAGAGGTCCATACATAATCGTGGAAGATTTCTTGAATTTCTTTAAAATAAAGATGTAAATTTTCTGAAGTATCTTGACGTAAGAGAGATAAATGAAATTCCAAGGGTACTTTCAGCTCTGTCTGAATGAGTAACACACTGTTTCCTTCTGCCTTCATAATCTTTCCCCCAAGAAAGCCTTGGAAAAAGGAAGTAAGATGTGAGCAGTGGCCTTAGAAATTACAGGAAAAAGGACTAGTTAGCAAAGACACGTTTTGGAGGTTGGATAATACAGGTCTGAAAGACAGGTTGCCAAAAGTCAAGCTGTCATAAATCTTTCAAGAGAAACTGAAACAAAAAATAACCTTTAATTAGGTTAACAAAGAAAGAAGAAGAAAAGCAGATATAGAGTGAGAGTGGGCTGGGACCTAATTCTTTGCCTCATTTTTCAATCAGAATGATGATAGAGAACAGGAGGATAATGCCATGAGAGCTGGACATGGGCCTTCAGAAATGGCAATTCCTGCCTCCAAACCCATAGGAAACCTAGAATTATCATAACGTGCTCACACTGGAGAAAAGTGCCTTCCAGCACCAAATACTGAGACAACCAACACATTGAACTGCAAAGCTAGTAGTCAGAATTTTAAAATAAAACTATTGTGGAGGTATTGGAAAACAGCACAGGTGCTCCCTAGTTTTTAGAAAAAAAACCCAAACCAAACCAAAATTGAGAATCAAAAAGTAATTTGAGCAAATACTCACCCATAAGTTTGACTTTAGTTCTTTGACTAATTATTGAAGGAAAAAATAACTAAAGAAATTAAAATAAATGCAAAATGGAGTGATGTTAGTGTGGTTATACCTGACAGCTAGGAAGCAATGACTTCATAAAAGAAAGCAAAGTAACATGCTCTTCAGAAAGTATTTGATACTGTGTCATACTGAAACATTTATTAACCTGGAGAATGCAGAGATTAGCACGAGAATTTAAGGTGCTTGTAGTACTTTTTCGTGGGGAGCTGGCATTTTTTGTTTGAAGGGGAAGTAATGAGCTATTGTGAGGATACATTGGGCACCTCAAGGATCAGCCTGGGTGTTAATCATTTAGCATTTTCGTTACGAGCTTTGGCAAGACTAGAGGTTTGGTAGTAAAATCCACTCATGGGAGACACTACCAATACAGAAGAGTACTGGGACAAATGGCAAAGAAAAAAAAAACGTTAATATGTTGATCAGCCCTTGGAGGAACATGAGTCACCAGTAAAATGCGCTCATGAAAAAGGTAAACATGAGCATTGGCAGTAGCAGGGAAATTTTTTTTCAGCATAATGTAAGCCCTAGAGCCATCTGGTGCTGGTGGTTTCTAATCTTTAGAGGAGAGATATTTGGATCAACCAGATAATCCTGTTTTAATATGCAGTGTGGTAGTTCAGGAAAGGTATTGCACGATGTCATAACTGCCCATGATAAGGGGTAGGTCTTCTCCAGACTTGTGCTCTTACAGAGAGGCTGAGAGATAAGCATCTTTGAAACTACTGAAGAAGGATATAAGGGAAAAGCAGCCAAAGAATTAGGAGCTAGATGGAACCACAGAAATGTAGGATCAAAAATATCGTTGTCTATATCAAAGAAAGGAGAAAATCTAGCAGAATAAACGAGGGTAAGAGGCAAAGAATGACCTCAATATTTGGCTCTATCACTGTGGTCATTACAGAAATCTTCTGTTAAAGGTTTGAAAATGTGTTAGCAAAGAAAGAGGAGAGGCATAAAGTTATTTTCTTTTTTCCTAGTCTTCATGCAAGCTGTCCTGACTTCCCTGCCAAACATCAAACAACTACAACAGCCTTGTTTTGTACTTGGGAAATGCATGCCTCCAGCTTGTTTCTGACACTACTGCAATTGCAAGCAAAGCTAAACATTCTGGTGAGTGGGGAAGTCTGGGAATTCAGAAGTTCAGGATAAACATGGCAATGTTCTGCAGGCTACTGAGGTGGAAGCAAAGTGCAGAAGCAAGAGGCATACAAAAAGAGAATTTCTACAACTAAGTCTATAGTAGACTCCATAATAAATACCACTGCTTCAGTCTTTTGCTCCTGAAAATGAATGGTAAGTACTGCTTGCAAAAAAAGGTGAAAACCTCTAAAAAAACATGTACTTTTTCTTTGCCTAGAAAACAGATCTGCACACCTTATGGTGCTGGTGCACTGAAGAATTTTAATTTTACTCTGTATAAGCACAAGAGAATGGATCCCAGAAAGGGGGAAGAGCTATTTAACTGGAAGGGCAGTCTTGGAACCTGAACAGACAGTTATAAACAACCCAGGAATACATTTAGACTGCAAAGTAGAAGGCAGTTTTGAATTGTCAGGGGAGAGGTTCTGGCACGAACTCAGTAGCTGTAGCCAGGCTGAAAAGTTTTAAGTTGTCTAAGTTGAATCTGTTAAATAGTTATTAAAGATGGAGTTTGTGATCAGTTAAAATGATTAGGATTATTAATATTAATTAAAATTACAAATAAATAAATAAATTAGGTTGCGTTTCTCTGTGTAGGTAAATCCAGCTATTTTGGACCATTAAGATAACTGAAAGAACTCAAAGTTCTTACACAATGTATCTTCAGACATCAGACACCTGAGATGTCACTTTTCTCAGCTGGACACAAGGGCAATGCAAACATCACCCATTTGAGCCTCAGGACAGCAGCAGCACTGAAGGCAAACTCCACGCTGGAGCACTCCAGCCATTTTGCTGAAAAGCTTCAGATTTATTTTCCTTTCACCATAAATTCAGCAAAACTCTACCTGGATCAACCCTGACCTGTGCTGTAGTCAGCAAAGCCTCCTGCTGACTGAGCTCACAACCAGCAAGGCTTCACTTCACTGTTACCCAACTCCATCCCCACTCCTGCAGCCCTTCACTGCAGGGGTTTGTCTGCATCTCACCTGCTACGTGCCATGCAATAGCATATTAGTTTGTAATTAAAGAATCAGCCCCCACAGACAATTTCTTCAGAGAAACAACTGATATGATATCCTGGTCATGTTCCCATTTTTTGATTTACAGAATCCCATAGAATTCCAGAATGGTGGAGGTTGGAAGGGACCTCTGGAAATCATCTAGTCCAACCCTCATGCCAGAGCAGGATCACCTAGAGCCACAGGATGTCTTCCAGATGGGTTTTTAATTTCTCCAGAGGAAGCTCTACAAGGTCTCTGAGCAGCCTGCTCCAGTGCTCTATCACCCTCACAGTAAGGAATTTTTTCCTTATGTTTAGGTTGAACCTGTTGTGCTCCAGTCTGTGTCCATTGCCCCTTGTTCTGTCACTGGACATTGCTGAGAAGAGTCTGGTCCCATCCTCCTGAAAACCCCACTATAGGTATTGATAAGCATTGATGAGATCTCTCCTCAGTCGCCTCTTCTTCAGGCTGAACAGCCCCAGGTCCAACCACTTCAGGGTATTTGACAGTCACAGCTGGTAATGATTGGAAAATGAGGTAACACACCCACCCAGTACATGAAATAGCAGGGGTCAGTGGTCAACAACTGAGCAAGAGATTGCAAAATAGCCACCAAGAACTCCACCACTTCTTGTCTGACCTCCACTTGGCTGGCTGTGGTACCAGGAAAGGAACGTGAATGATAAAAAGCCTGGTAAGAGCAAATGAAATAAAAGGTCAGAAGGAGGGGGAAAGTTTTCTTAAATGTGCTGAGCCTCCCTCCACCTTTGCAGCTGCCGTGGTGTGGGCACAGAACGCGGACTTGGGGAGCAGCCAAACACCTGCAGCACAAACAGCTGCTGGGCAGATGCCTGCTCTTGGTCACCAGCCAACTGGAGAAATCTCTCCCACAGGAGCTGAATGAGAGATTCAAGAAGCTGTTTGGCAGTGGGTAAGATAAACAGCCACTGGCAAGATTTCTCTGCTGTAAGCTGAGATTGCAGGCTTGTGGTCACTGCTATGTTCTCTGCCAAAGAGTGGCTATGATGCCCAAATTAAAATGCATTGTGATAAGGTAACATGATTTAATGTTGAAATGAAAAGGGTTTTTAATATCGATACTTATAGGCACTCAACCACCTGTTTGTAGTCACGACAGTCTCACTTCTTTTGCCCTCACTTGAGCTTAGTGCTCCCCTTGTACTTTAATGGAGAAAAGTAGCCTGTACCCTGCTCCCCATCTCCTCTGAATGAGAGAATCCATGTTCAAACCTCAGAGTGGTTTGTGGGATAAGAAAAAAGTGAGCTAGGGTTTGAAGCATATTTATGAAACAGGCAAGTGGAAGTGGATAATGCAAAGCTAAAGGCCTGCAGAGAGGAGGACCTCAGTAGGAGGAGGACACTGACAGCTGGGAGGCAGCAACATGGGGCAGTTTCCTCTGAAAAGAGAGAGGTGGAAGCAGGAGGAGGCAGCCTTGTTCTTGAGCTGGAAATGTTAAGGTTTAACAGAGTCATTACAATAATTTAAATCTGATTTCCAAAGCAGTGCAAACTGATGTTGCAAATGGACTGGCACAGAGGCAAGAGAAGTTCTGAACAGATTATAAAGGCATTGACTTTTGCATAGCTCCTTTCAGTGCCCCTGAGGTGCATGCATATGTCATTATGCCTGCACAGCTTGTCATGTGCTATTCTTCACTTATCTCTGCTACAGCTCTTCCTGATCTCCTAACAGCTTTGCTTGGAAGAAAAGAGAAATGGACAATAGGCCTCGAGACCGCTCGGCTGCTTTGCTTCTTCATTAAAGTTGACATTTGGCAGTGAGACTTCACTGCCTTTCAGGGGCTGATTTCTCATTGAAGCTAACAGCAGCAAAGGTATCAGGGACTGCAGCATCTCCCCCACTGAGCATCTGAGTTTTGGATGGTGGAAGAGTGCCCTGGAGAATGAGACCAGTAACACTGGGGATGTTTTTCTCTTTTGCCTTTTTTCCTGTTAAAGAGAAGATTACGACCTTTTACCCAGGGACAGTCGTATGAGAGTGCTGAGCTAAACTCCTAAACTCCTTGCTTTTGACATGCCAGAACTGAGAAAACGCAAAATCTTTGAAAAAATGTGGAAGAAATTTGTACTACTTTTGTGGCTATCTTATTATAACATGCATACATTGGCAAGTACATCTCATCTTCCATTCACTATCAAGACTGTCTGATCAATAATGTGTCCTAGTTTGTTCAGTACAACAGGCCTTGCCTTGGTGCTTTCGTAGTCTTGACTACTACTGGTTCCTAACTGGAAGGGTTAAATTAGGAATTTCTTTACCTTTCTACAGAATTACATTTCTGTGCCTTTACTTTTTTTAGTCTTGCTGGGTACCTCCAAGATTTGCACTATACAGCAAAGTTTACCAGCATAGTTGCCAGCAAATCCTTTGTGTGCATGCACATGCAATTTCAAGTCCTGTCTAGTTTTATGGCATCAAGTTGCAATACCTTTTTGAACATTTTTATAAGTCCAAACTGTTCCAGTGCTGCAATGCCTCTGAGGTAAAGTAATCCTTAGTACTTCCAACACAGTAAACTGGTGCTGATTGTCACAATCCAGAAGTCACCAAAAGCAGGTCTCCCTCCATTTAAAATTTCTGGCATATGCTTTTTAATATGGCACTGCTGGTGACTTCTGCCTTAGAAATTAAGATGTCTGCTCAGATATTGAAAGGACTGGAAATGTAAGGCAAATTGGCAATGCAAGGCAAAGGGAAAAATCCGACAATCCCACCAAAACCAATCACACTGACATGGGCTGCTGGGAAACCTTGTGTCCTGGTTTGAGCCAGGATAAAGCCAATTTTTCTTTTTACTGATTTTTTTTTCCTTCAGTAAGCTTTCTTGTAGCTAGCAACAGTGTGTTCTGCTAGGCTGATAAGACACTGGAATGTTTTTCTAACTACTGAGGCTTCAAGGCTGCACCTGCACTCTGCCGGCTCAGACACTATGAGGAGATCTGTGACCCCCCCGTAGGAGGCTGAGTTAGATGGACAGCAAAATTGGCCAAAGATATTCCATTCCATATATCTACGTAAGCTCAGAGGAAGGTCAGAGATCACAGGAGACAACTTCCTTCCTTCTTCTTCTCCCCTTCTCTTCGGTCCATGGCCAGCGTCCGGGGAGGACTCTGTTCATCCATCACCGTCGATCCTCAGCCTTGATCTCTCGTGACCCCCATAACTCTCTGCTCTGTTCCAGCAGCAGCTCCGGGATTCCTTGGGACTCTTCCCAGTTCAGGGAAGTTCTGTGGGAGTTGCTGGGGTGGGGGGAGGCGAGAGGCTTTTTGCCTACACCTGAATATATTTGTATATAATTGTATATATTTTCTTGTATCATTCATTAGTGTTTTAATTAAAGCTGTGTAGTTTAGTTTTCAATCCGGCCAAGTCTCTCTCTTTTTCTCTCTCTCCTTCCCTACCTGGGTTGGGGGGAGGGGGGATCGAGAGCATTGTTGTCGGACCTGAGTCAAACTGTGACACCTTGGTACATGCAAAGTTGGATTTGAAGCTTGAGGGCTTGCTAGGTGACCTCTGTAACCCCAAAGCTGCATGCTGCCCATCAGCTCATTAAGAAGGATGAACCAGGAGATGTGGTATTTGCAAAGGGAGTAAGAAGTCTCTAACCCAGCTGGATCCAGAGATGGAGCAGAAAAAAGCAGATTAACTGTGATTTCAATAACTGCATTTTCTTTAAAAAATCTTCATAGGTCCTGCAGTCCAATGTCCTTTGTCCAGTGCTCTCTTTATAAATAAATAATGGCTAAAAATATGTATAATAGAGTTGTTCTCTGAAGCAGTAACTGTTGGTGGGCACCAGCAAAAAAGAGAAAAAAATTCCACAGGCAACTCAAAATGTTGCTGAATGTACCAGACAGCCAGTGTTTCTATCACTGCATTGCAAGCAGTTGAAATACAGCATAAGATATATTTAAGCATTTAAACAAATGTACAGGAAAATACATCTGCCTTGTGAACAGTCCAGTATCTTGTCATTCAGACTGTTTGATTTCTATAAATTAATATGTAAAGGAGACATAATCTTCATTACCCCAGCCCACCAAAATCTTCACTGGCTATAGAAAGTTAGCAATCTTTAATGCATTATTCCTACCTCTACTATCAGTGCCACCCGTGAATTCATTTCTCAGTTTCACAGGACTATTTGATTTGGAAAGTGGTACTGCAAAGTGGCATGGCTGAGAGAGTCTGACCTATTCCAAACAAGTGTATTGGAAGTAAATCCAGTTTACTTCAGAGTTTGTGGCAGTTTCTTTGGAAAACTTTAGTCTGAGGAGGCACCTTTTTCAACTTCTGTCAAACACCCTAAGCATGATGACAAAGACACAGGCATATGGCAAACAGGTTCTGTAACTCTCTCCAAAAGTCCAAGTTCAGACTTTGAAGAAAGGAGAGATTGGAGTTCTTGGTCCAGGGGAAGACAAGGGACTCCAGAAAAACACAGGGAAGTGCACCAAGATGCTAGGCAACTTCTGAGACCCCAAAGACAGAGATGATGAAAACAAACTTCCTTACAACCTGTACAGCAGCAGTCATTCTGGATGGACACAACACCATGTCACAATTTGCCTTTCATTAAGCCTAAGAGAAAAATAAATATTGCAGAGACTACCTGTAATTCACTTAGGAATAGCAGCCAACACTTTGAACTTACAATTTTGCACGGTTTGAAATATTTTATAATGTTTGTCCTTGAAAACTGGCATTTGACATGTCAGGGTCTCTGAATAAGTTCATCAGGTTCGTAAAAATGTTGTAACAGTTTGCTTACAGTACCCAGGCAAGGCAAGTGTGGTCTGTTCAGGAAAAGCACAAATTAAGTCATAGTCTGTGGAGAGAGCTGCTGGTGAGGTGCTCAGCTGCTCAAGATACCTTGCTGTTGAGCCCCTCAAAATTGGGGCTTTTTCTTGTTCTGTGCAGGTTTGCTGATACAAGGTCTGACTACTTTCTTTTCATTGTGACAAGACACTCAGTAGTTTTCTTTGTGATTTCCCTCCTCTCCTGCATCTCATGCATCAGCATGTCTTTCATCCTTTTATATTTGTTTTATTGATTATAGACTGCTTCTTCACCTTTTCTCACACCTTTGATGTCTTCTTAATCTTGATTAGGAAACTAATTAGATTAAGGTTATCACTGTTTAGACAGTTATCACATCACATACCATCTGTTGCTTGGGGTATTTTTATACATTGTCTAGAAAACAACAGACAGATTATATCCAAGATTCAACATTTCCCAACATATTTGCCTGAATTGGGGAAGTGGAAAAACCTCTCTCTCAGGAATGTGTTCCACTGTTAAATATTTTGGCTACCTGTATTTCAGCTGTGAAGATTAAGACACCCATCAGCTTCCAGCATGAATGAATGTTTGTTGATGACTCAGCTAATTTGTGTCTCATGGGTGTCATTCAGCTAAAACACCAGGATCTAAACTCAGCAAGTCAGGATACTTTCATGTCCCCTCCCTGTACAGGCACATGGGCACCAAAATGGTCCTGTCTGTGAATAACCACCCATTTAATCACAAGATGAACCCTCAGCAGACTGCTGTCCAGATGATAGAAGATGACTGTTCCCATCTTTATGGTGGAAATTCCTCCAGAGATTTCCCAGGAGGAATGCTTGTATCCCATTAAGCATTGCAAGAATACCTTGATTTTAATCCAAAATCGCACTGTAAGACAATGAGAGCAATTGTAATGTGCCCTTATGATGAATTATGCAGGTGGGAGCATTGGCTGCCTGCAGCTTCCCATCTTCCACAGTTATTGCAGTGAGATCTCCATCCCCCTGGAGGAGCTGATGGAGACATAAGTGAACAGTTTGCTGTGATTTTGGTGTGAGCACATGTACACTGGTGAGGATTCAAGATGCAAGAGATTGAAGAGGCACTACATTGAACAAATCTAGAGTACAGGAAGGTGGGATAAGAGGTGACATCTGAAAGTCTTCCTAAATTTGGGAAGTGCCTCTGAGTTCTCTACCCCTTCTTCTCAGTCTTCTGTTCTCTCATTTTTCTGTTTAAATGTTACCTCTCTTAACTTCTCTGCAATGAATTGCCCCACTTCTCAGTAGACGGAGGCAGTGTAATCAAAAAGCTCAGAAGAACCTAACAATATAAATCCATGTGCACTAGGTCAGCTGCTTCTCCTATGTCACCGTTTTCATTCCTATCTCCCTACACCCTGTCCCCAGCAGCAGGTAGCAGAGGAGCACAAGCATTTCCCCAGGGCATTCTGAGTGGAAGTGTCTTTATACTTAGTGAGATTTCATTATGTTTTCCTTTGCCAATTAATTTGTCCAGCTGATTCTTGTTCACAGTGTCCTGAGGTAAAGTGTTCCACAGCTTTGGTCCATTAGATTTAAATAAATAAATAAATACATAAATATTTCTCCCCAAAAATCCTGTATTGGAAATTACAGTGAATAATATTCTTTGACTAGACTGGCTCATATACCTCCTACTCTTAGACAGATCCTTTCTCTACCCCTGGTGAATCATGTGTTTGCAAGGATGGAGTGTCCTGGCCTCTTCAGTCTGTCCAGGTAAGGGAGAAGTTCACTACCCCTACTCACCTCTGCTGCTCCTGTCTGAGCATTTTCAGAGCTACTTCACTGCATCATAATTTCTGTTGCTAAAATCCATGCTGACTGCTCTCAATATTTATGTCAGGTTTTCCAATGTGGCAGCTAATTCAAAATTTCTGCCACTTTGCCCAGTGCAGCCATCAATTTACTGTTCTGCAGTTCCTTCCTTCTCCTCAAAACTCTTTGACAATTTTTTAAATCTCCCAGTCTCTGCTACTAAGGCAATTTTAAGCAAGAGGTTAGACAGTGCTATTGAAATGTCCAATCCTTCATCCTTGAACTTCACTATCTCCATTTCAGTTTTAAAAAGAGCATCTGATAAGTCTCCTGTACAGATTTCCAGTGTGGGAACCTCCCCAAACTCCTCCATAGTAACTGTGTGTACAGCAGATTTATTTTAGGTTCCTTTCCTAGATTATCCCTATCTTCCCTGAGACTTCCATCAGTGACTTCTCAGAGTCTTTATACTTTGATGATCTTCATGGACTTCTGGCAGATTTCCTCCTTCTGATGTTTTTTTTCCAGAAGGATTAGTAGTTTTTATGCCTTTCACTAGCTGTTCCTCCAATCTGGGTTTGTTGTTGTTGGGCTTTTTTTGTTCTACCTCATTATGTTTGAATTCAAAGTCAAATTGCCAGGGTTTAAAGCTGTCTTCTTTTTCTCAAGCTCCAGTGTTCACAGATTACAGCTGTAGGCCTGATTCCTAAGGGAACATTTGAACTTGGAGCCCAGTGATCCCTTTGCTCTTAAGAGCAGTCATAGTAAAGGTCTATAGACTCAGATGCTGGTGAGTATTTTCATCTCCCAAGATGCACAGAAAAGAAAAATTAGTAGATTTGCTATCCCAAATCCCACTACAGGCGATGCAATATTTTAGTCAAATATTTTAGCATGTTCTATCTCTGCTGATGCAGCAGTCATAAATTCTGTGAGACACTTTACTAAGTGAAATGTTTATCTAAGAGCATACGAGAAACTTCGTATTTGCTCCTGCTGGAGAAAAAAAAATCACAGTGTCTTCAAGGGCTGTTTTCTGTCCCTAGAGCGTGGGAAAGCTGGGCATAGCACCCCAGGGTCTGACAGCATTTCACACATGCTGTGTATCAATGTTGTCAGCTTTCACAATTTCACTGTGATTCTCACAATATTTTAAAATATCTCAATGAGAAAGATTTTGACATTTTCTTAAAAAGAAGTATTGAAAGAACACCAGAAGGGTGGTATGCAGATAAAATAATTAAAAGTAAATTAAACCCATTCCACCACTTCAGCCTTCTGCTGGAAGCTGCACTAGGGACAAGGGATGCAGGAATCTGTGCTCAGCCTGGCTTTTCTCCCACAGCCACAGAGACCTGTCAACTAGATGTTGAACCTAAATGCTCCTCACAAGCAGGAGAGCACTTCTGACACATCATTCCTTCCCCAGGTGGTAGGATCTGGCCGTCACACTGTAGGATCTGCTCTACATACTACAACTTGTTCCTAAATTCCTGCCCTTGTGTAGAAAAGGAAACCTTCAGGGCACCATGGTTTTGTACCCCAAACCCTGACATTTGTGGTAGGAAACTTTCTGGATCCAGCACAGGCACATTGTCTAAAGACTGCACTTCAGCCCTGCCATGGAAAAAACAGCCCTGGAGGCATCACTTCTTCTAGGGGTGAGCAGACCCTTGTGCATGGCTGTGGTGACCTGCTGGTGCAAGTGTGCTGGTGCCAGCACACACAGGACTGGTTTGCAGGAGAGGAATCAAGAACAGCATTACCAAAACTTCACTTCCAAACATATGAAATTCACTCATTGTTCTTTTAAAACACACCAGACATGATCAGACTAATTTCAGGCCCCATACATAACACTGTTTCTAAATCCTTTATGTAAGGGGAAATGTTAGAACGCATGCCTTTTTCCTCTCTGCAATGTTAACCAGTCTTCTGCTGTCAGACTTCTAATTTGACATATTTAAACACCCTGTTAGGTTAATAATAGTGCCAAGATCACAATGCTTGTAACAGCTTCAACCTCCAGGCAACACTTTCAGGTGTATCAGTACATTTTACTTACTATGTAGATAATATTGTATAATTCGCTCAGGGAAAATTTGTATTATGGCTGATGTGGATGAAATACATGCAAGATGTCTAAGGTTTGTAAATATATATATGTACAAGACCTGAAAAGCTGCAAGCATGAGTATTGTAAAAATATTCTTTCCCCCATGCAGTCCAGCTAATATTAACTACTCAGACTGTGTTTCACAGTGTGATACTCCAGCACTTCAGTACATTTGGCTGGGAAGGGATTTACTAAGTAAAACTGCATATAAACACTTCTCTCAACATCACAGGCTGCAGCTGAGCTTAGATTTTTTAATGTAAATACATTGTACAGAAAGGCAACATGTATAAGCCAGCCTGAAGTACTAAGAGTTCTGTCAAAATAAAGAAATAAGGAATTATTTTAAATTGGATAAACATTTCACTGAAAGGCACTTGGTGTAATTTCCCCTGGCCCTGTGTTCACCATGGGCCCATGTTTGCTTCTACTGAGGTCAAGAGCAAAATTGATTAAATGGCACCAGGGCCAGTCCCTCTGCACACATATGAAGAAACAGGGAGTCTGTTTAATCAACTTCATATAAAAATTGCTACGAGATAGAATTTTTAAAGGTCTCTTCACTCAAAAATATTCCAATTGAACAGTTATTCATGGGGACATGTAGGACATTTTTTGGTATTTCAGCATCCAGGTTTACCTAAGTTGCAGAAATACAATACTTGTCTCAAACACAGCTCTGGGGAAAAGGACCTTGGAGTCCTGGTGGACAACTGTCTGACCATGAGATAACAATGTGCCCTTGAAGCCAAGAAGTCCAAAGGCATCCTGGAGGACATTAAGAAGAGTGTGGCCAGTAGGTCAAGGGAGGTTTTCCTCTCCATCTGTTCTGCCCAAATGAAGCCACATCTGGAATTCTGCGTGCAGTTCTGAGCTCCCAAGTTCATAAAGGATAAGGAACTACTGGAAAGAGTCCAGCACAGGGCCACAAAGATTATTAGAGGAATGGAGCATCTGCCCTATGAGGAAAGGCTGAGAGAGCTGGGTATATTTAGCCTGCAGAAGAGGAGACTGAGTGGGATCTCATAAATCTTTGTAAACACCTAAAGGGTGTGTGTCAGGACGATGGGTCCAGTCTCTTTGCAGCAGTGTCTGATGATAGGACAAGGGGCAATGGGCACAAGCTGGAGCACAGGAGGTTCAAGTTAGACATAAGGAAGAACTTTACTGTGAGGGTGACAGAGCACTGGAACAGGCTGACCAGAGAGTCTGTGTAGTTTTCTTCTCTGGACACATTCCAAACCCATGTGGAAGTGTTCTACTGCAGGTGATTCTGCTGTAGCATGGGTGTTGGACTAGATGATTTTCAGAGGTCCCTTCCAACCCTGACCACTCTGTGACTCTGTAACACTAGAGATTCAAAGGCTCTAACATGAGCATACCCTGCATATTATCTGAAGCAAGTAATAATTTTTAATTAGAGAGACTTTTTAAAGTACTATACACATGTTAGTGAATTGGAAGATACTTTCATTTTCTTTCAGGGTGCATTATGATTTTTTTCTGAACCAGAGTGTCTGAAGTCCTTCTTCTGGACTGTCCAACATAATCTTTCTGCACCGTAAATCCAAGCTGCATGAAGGGCCATAAAGAAATCCATAAAGTTCTAGCTGTAGGTGAGGAAGGCCATAGTACCCACACACTACCAACAGCTCTGTCTTTAATTAGAAATGTATTCATCACCCTAAGAGGTTTTGTCATGCCTCTTTTCTGTCTCCCACTCTACAGTCTAGTTATTTATTTTCCTTTACTGTAGAAATAATAAGTCAGGCAGCAAAGGTAGACATTTACTATTGTAAAATAATATAAATACTTTGGCTGCAGCTGTGCTAAGTACGTTAGGTCTGCTCTGTTAAACTGTGTATAGATGAGCCAGGGTTTGGATACTCTTAAGCTCTTGATAGATCATGAATACCCTAATGTGTAACTAGAGTGATAATAGAAGGGATTCTGGACCTCTTTCATTTGTAGTTCTTGCCTTTTTTTGATGGTTTACCATTTCTGAATGAATAATAGTTTAGCATGTCTATTTTTAAAAAATGGATTAAAAGTAAAGCCTACTTAAGCCTTCTTAAACACAACTCTCTTTGTATCTTTAGAATTTTCAGTTTCCTCAGCATATCTAGTTCTAAAGCGTGTGAGTTTCCATTTATACACCAACCATAGAGAAATTCTGACCTCATACAGTGCAGTCACACTGAAGTTAGTCTCATATTTTAAACAGAATAATGAATGTGCAATAAATTGAATATAATGTTAACTGAAACCGGACCACGGAAAAGTGATCTGGCTGGAAGGAATTACAAGACAGATGGTTTTAGAGATAGAGAATGGCAGTTCATCTTATTCAGCCAAGGAATATTTCAGATGCTTTTACTCAAAAATTGTTTTTCTCTTTCTGGTCAAGGTCCTCTTCAGCGACAGATGGATCTCTCAGAGGGATTTAGGCAACACATGATTTTCCATCACAAACTGTGTGATCATCTGCCCTGTAATAAACTGTGTGCTCATCCTCACACATTAGATAGCTTTACATTTTGTGCTCGAGGGAAGTGGTATCAATTTAACCAGATTTCAATATTTGATTTGGTTAGGCCAATATATCTAATATAACAACATCGTTTGTGTGTCTGAAAAGAAAAATGTTACTGCAGGCATTAGCCCCATGTTTTTGCAATTTTTTTATCTCTGATGGATTTAAGTAGGATGTATATTAGTGCAAGATTTATTCTGCTATCCTTCAGCCTTGTTAAAATGCTCAGTATGGCCCTCAAATGATTATTTGCTTCTGGATAAGCTGTATCCAAACATGTAAAATGCAAATGCACTGTCTGATAATTCCAAATCCAGAAATATCATCAAAATAGGAGTGAAAATTTTTGTGAACTTTGGATTTTCCTTCTTGTGATGTGCCTCCCCCACCCTACAGTCATTCATATAACTGTGTTTGCTCTTTCATTAGTACCAAACCGTTCATGGTATCTCAGACACATCACATGTGAACGCTGAAGCAAATGTAATAATAAAGCACAACACACTGAAACTGCAAGGGAGGTGAGTCACACCAGGTGTGGAGACCATAACCTAACTTCCCAACACTTTGAGTTTACATTCTCAAAAAGTACAACTTACCTCTGACACAAATTTTTTTTCTTTGCATGGGAAATCATGAATAGAAAGTGATTTTTGCCTGTTAGCAATGTGAAGGTAACTTCCAGAAGTGGGACCTAAACAATAAGAAGTGTACAAATGGAAACCTGAACAGACACCCCCCAGCTGAGAGTTGTTCGGGAAATAATTTTATAAAATGTAACTGCGCACTCATCACACCAGTGCCACCTTCCCATTAAAAGATGCACTATCTGTACACAGTTCTTTCAGATAATGAATGTTTTCCAGTTGGAAGAAATTATTTATCTCAGCAACAAATTGTGTCAGCCAGTTTGTCAAACTGTTGCTGGTTATTAACCACAACATTATGATTTTGACTGTAATCCAGAACTAGAAAATTAAAAATAGAATTCAAGCAACATCTCTAACTCACCACCACTCAACACAGATGTTGTGCTACTACTACAGGCAGGATTTTGCCCATAGCACCTGCACCCCCCCCCACACATAGCTCTGCCTGTGGTATGTGTGATGTATGTTTACTGAAATTGTAAGTTTAAGCTGTAGATTTATGGATTTAGTGTTCCTTAACTAATAATATTGTTTAGTGGTATATTAGTAGCACTGATGTCACTACAGCATAATGATGTCATTACACCTTAACACTTAAAAGTACATCCTGGTGTCATCAATATATCATTCTAGTGAAATAATTTTTCAAGACATCTAGACCTCTAATGTGAGATTACAAGAAGTCTCAGCAAATTAAAGAGCTGTGTCTTCCTTACAAATAATTTGAAATAATTTCATACAGATATTTCAGTTAGTGCTGTAAAGAAAATAAACAGATACACAATGTATTTTCAGGGGGATGGCATGTATTTCCAATTTGTTATCTCTAATGGGAATAACTGACTAACTCAACTGCAGAAGTCACTGCTAAACTTACTAGCACTATCATGTTTCAAACAGGCTTTTGCCCAAACATTCTATGACTTGCAAAGCCTATTGAACTACAGCCTTTTTCTCTAGGATTCATTTAACTACCTCCAGGCACTATTGTTTCATACTGAAAATATGAATCTGTGTCAAGTTTGCCCTTTGACTTTGACAAGGGGGAAAAAAAAAGTGAATTTACACGTCTACTGCTCCAGATGCCTAGCTTTTCTCCTGGTTGCCAAGGAACATGAAAATCTGTTTCTTGTCCAACAAGGATGGTTCCAGAATGAGTTTTTCTCCTTGAATTCAAGAACACTGCCTCAACGTGCAGCATGCTGCTCAGACTGAGTGTGGTGACTGTTTAACTGTGTGTTATTAAGCTGTTGATTAGACTGCAGGAATTGATGACTGAGAATGGTACATAAGTCAGTCCCAAAGAGCTAAGCATCCCTTGATTAAACAGTAAAATCTAAATAATCTGTGCAGGGAAGAGAAAAATAGCGGGTTTCCCTGGTTGGTTCATCAAATTCAGAGCTTGTGAAATATGCAGTAATTAGCAGTATGGAATATCCTCTCACCTACATTACCTGTCATAGAGCACTGAAATGGAAAGATACTTCTGCTGATACAGAGTTTGCTGCCCAGGACTGCATGTGGTTTAATACCCAAGACAAGGCATATAGATGGTGGAAGAGAAAGCTAATAAAGATAAGGGTGGCAACAAGGAGATTATTTGATGGTTCTGTGAGGCACAAAGATATTATCATGTTTGTTTCCTTATATTTCTCTCACTTTACAGAGGGAAGAGGACAGAAATGAATGCTCAGGAAGGTTCTAAGTGAGGGAGGCAAAAAATGAACTGTCACCAAATGCTTTGGCCTTTGAGAGTGCAAAGAGTGGGCTGCTGGAAAAGAGACTGCACTGCTTAGAGGGGAAAGAGGAGCAACGAGAGGCTGCGTTGACAGAGGAGGCTCTGCTGGAGGAGGTGGAAAGAAGACTGGTAAAGGAACTCAAAGTGTAGCCAAGAAGAGGCATATGTGAGGAAAGAAAATAAACACAGTAAAAAATATGCTAACAAGCGGGTACACCTCAAGAACAGCAAAAGATAAGTAAAACAGTAATCAGAATATCCTGGCAATATCATGGCTCAATTTTTAAGTCAATGGGGAATCCCAATTCAAACTGAACAGCAAAATAGTGGCCCTTACTATTCATCTTTCTGGAAGCTGGGTCACTATTTGGCAATTTTTAGTCTTCTGCTCTTTTGGTCTGTATGTAACCCATGTATTACAATTTCTGTGCAAGCGATTTCTGTCATTTATTCTTCCATCCTGTCCATGTCTTTTCATTTCCACAGTTACAGAACTGAAAAGATAACTATTTGTTCAAGATAATTAAAATAGACTCCGTACATCATGTTGACATTCAACCATTTCAAACTTGCAAAATATTAACACTGAGGTTATACTGAAAAATTGGTATTAATTGGCTTTAAGTAATCATGTCCTGGAAGGATGATGAATTCAGATAATTCAACATGAACGATGTGCACACAGATACATGGGAGGATAATTTGAGAATATTCTACTAACTGCTGTGTGGATTCATCATTATTTTCATCATGTCAAGGTTCATCCTTCAGGTCCCTTCCAACCTGGCATTCTATGATTTGATAATTCTATGATTCTATGATTCAATTATTTTGTTTGTCAGTTCTAAGGTAAGTGTTGTGAAGCTAAAATGTTAGTATTTAAGCTGGTGACATTAAAAATATAGCCTAAAAGGGGATTTTTTGGGAGCAGCAGAACTAGGCAATCTTTTTACACCTTTGTGCTCTATATCACTAGCTCTCAGATGCAACACCTCAATATCCCCAAGTCTCTAACTCCTCCTCTCCAAATTTCCCAAGCATAAAGGTATCTCCTTAATCCCTTATCCCCTAACTGCCAACCAGATGAAATGCAGCAGCTGCTCTAACTGGTTCTCAGTTCCATGTGTGTTTATTGACTTGTCAGTACATGGGCTGTCACCAGCCAACCATGAGGTTAAGCCAATAACCACTGAGCTCTTGTTGCCATTTTTTGTCCAGTGAATATACTAATTTGGGACTCTTGTCAAACTAGCCATTGTCAGACCTCTCAGGAAGCGATGACATCTGGGTCTCTTCTGTTAGATCTGACTGAAGTAACCCACTGATAATATCATTTCTGAGAAGGATGTGACAGACAGGAAGACAGCAGGAGTGCATACGCCTCATTTCAAGGGGAAACTAGGCTAAAAATCTTGTTATACAGGGAAGTCCATAGGGTATTTTTGTTAAATATCACACAAAGCTAAACTGAAAGCCCTCTGTATCTCCTGCTTTATGTGGCACAGCTAACTAACAGCTGTAACCTTCTAAAATGGCCTGGTCTAAATGCAGCTTCTGGGCAGAAGCAATCATTGCATCCACACCAGCACTGGAAGAGGCGGTGGGTGGAAATATAAACGAGAGAAAGTGTTTAATCCTGCAAGCTGCCCCCATTGCTTTCACATGGCTGGGCTAAGGGGATTCTGTAAACATGAGAAAAAACTTTTTTCCTGTGAGAGTGACAGAGCACTGGAACAGGCTGCCCAGAGATGTTGTGGAGTCTCCTTGGCTGGAGACATTCAAAACCCACCTGGACACGTTCACGTGTGATGTGCTCTGGGTGACCCTGCTCTGGCTGGGGGGATTGGACCAGATGATCTTTTGAGGTCCCTTCCAACCCCTAAGATTCTATAATTCTGTGCTTCTGAAACTGATCTCTAACCATCCCAACCTGCTGTATGACAGGTAAGAAAGCTGCCACCATTCATT
>NW_009952059.1:40177-94620 GCF_000747805.2 Chaetura pelagica
TATGACCACAAATGTAAATTTTTGCTATGCATTCAAAACATCCAATTGCTTTGCTTAGGATTAAAAAGATGTAAAACAAGTATTAAACAAATTTTATACAAAACCTGTATCTTTGGTAACCAAGAGAAGAATGTTTTCCCAATTTCACTCCTCTGTTTATTAAGAAGCATTCCCTTATGCTGCTTTTGGCTGGGATAGAACTATTTTTTCCATATTAGCTAGTATGGTGTTATGTTTTGAATTTGTGCTGAAAACACTGCTGATAACACAGGGATGTTTTTGTTACTGCTAAGCAGTGCATACAGAGAGTCAAGGCCTTTTCTGCTTCTCACCCCACTCCACCAGCAAGTAGGCTGAGGGTGCCCAAGAAGTTGGGAGAGGACACAGCTGGGAGAGCTGACTGCAACTGACCAGAGGGATATCCTATACCCTATGACTTGCTCAGAAATAAAAAGCTGGGAGAAGAAGGAGAAGGGCAACATCTGGTTTATGGTGTTAGGCTTCCCATTACACATGATGGGGCCCTGGAGATGGCTGAACTGCCCATGGGAAGTGGTGAATGAATTCCTTGTTTTGCTTTGCTCATCTGCTTGGCTTTTGCTTTCCTTATTAAACTGTGTTTATCTCAACCCATCAGTTTTCTCACTTCTGATTTTCTACCCCATCCCAGAGGGGGGAAGTGAGCACATGGCTGTGTGGGACTGAGCTGCTGGCTGGGATTAAACCACAACATCCTCTAATTGTTTTAAAAGTACAAACATGCACATAGTGTAAATGCTACCATTTAAATGTAAGTTAATAAGAATGTGTTATTTTTACTCAGACAAAAGCTCACCCATGGCCTCTGACCTTTATCACAGCACAAAAGCAATAAGACACCATGTTTAACATCAGAAATTCACACCTGAATAACAGAAAGTCACTGTAACCAGGGAAACCAAGCACTGGCACAGACAGGTTTTCATTTCATGGATGGGGGGAGAATTAATATGATTATTACAGCCTACTACTGCCTTTGAACAATAGTAGTTCATTTTAACCTCAGCATTATTTTTATTTTGGTGGTGAGGAAGAATTCTGTGTCTAGGGAGAAGTATTCAAAGGCACATATTTTGGCAAGGGCTGTACAGAGTTTCCAAATGGATCAGGTTTGCTACAGGTGAAAGCACAGAATCACAGAATGTTAAGGGTTGGAAGGGACCTCTGAAGATCATCTAGTACAACCCCCCTCCTAGAGCAGGACCACCTAGAGTGGATCACACAGGAACACATCCAGATAGGTTTTGAATGTCTCCAGGGACAGAGACTCCACAGCCTCTCCAGGCAGCCTGTTCCAGTGCTCTTTTACCCTCATAGTAAAGAAGTTTTTCCTTATGTCAGACCATGGTGGATGATATTCTTGTCTGGCAAGCATGTAGGAATGATGCTCAGAGCAGTGTCCTCTGCTACAGACACAGGAGCTGGGCTGTGGGCAGGATTAGCACCACAAGCCATTTCCCTTCCTCTCTTCAACCCTCAACCCTTGACTGAATCACAATAATATATTTTAAATATTCTTGGCAGCCCCTTTTACAGCTGGTAACGCAGGGGAGGATGGGAGCCCTGCTCTGGCAGCTGTTTGCAGAGCATGGTCCAGAGCTAGTGTTGCTCTCCTGGGACAGACGTGCACACAGGCAGCAACATCAGCAACAGCTCAACAACCAGAACGGCAGCGACCAAGGGAACTTAGTAGGTCCTGTTTGTGTGCTACTTCAGCCTTCTCTCGCTGAACAAAGCAGGTCCTCCCCCTGCAATCTGTCAATGTTGGGATGCTAAGACAGACCCCTCCCAGCAGCTTCTGCCTCACTGGGGTCTGACCCAAGGGTCCACATCTGCTCTCCTCCCACCATGGTCTGCCTCTCGCCCATTTCACACTTCCCAGGATTCGGCTTCTGGAGGGCACCTGAACCTGGGTATGATGAGCAGCATCCTTTTGCCAGTAGCTGATGCTGTTTGGTAGAAACCAGAGCTTTTTGTGGGGTTCCTGGCACTATGGGGGAACTGCAGTAAGGATTCACTGGCTCCACAGCATCTGTCCTGCCTCACATGAAGCATCTGGGAGCAGAGCTTCTCATCTGTGCCTGTTTTCTGCAACTCCATCAAAAGAAAGAATCAAGTCTGGCAAGTGACTCATCCTGTGCAGCCCAGGCATTAATCTCAGCATGGCATGATTCACTCCTTGGAGGTACAGACCTTCAATCCCTCTTCCTGCTGTGGAAGTCTACAATATGCTAGATTACTTTCTCAGAGCAAATCCTGGCAAGATGGCTTTAGGCCTTAGCTTTCCACTGAGCAAAATATCAGCTATTTAAATCATGCTGAAATATGCAATATTTACAAGTCTCTTCAGAGGACTCCCAACCCTGGAATTATGTCTGCCCTTTCGGGACATTTTCTTGTCAAAAGCTGCTATCTGAGCAAGGTGGGCCAGTTTGGTGGTCTAAGGAAGCCACCAGTCTATAATTTAGTAACTTTTCTAGATAATAAAATATAGATGGTGAATTCTTTGTGCTTCATATTCCTCTTTGTAAGATGGGAGAACAGCAGGTCAGTACATGATCATAATATTTATATGACCTCAGAGGGCAGCAGAAGAGCAAATGCTTCCTAGATCAAATAGACTTTGCTTCACAAACAGCTGAACATTGAAATTTGCACAATTAGAACTTTCCAGATAAACCAAAAGTTTGTGTCAACATTAAAAAAAGAGAAAGAGGTAGGTACATGGATACAACAAGTTTTGGACAGGGCACAGGAAGAAAGAAGTTTAGATTTTCTTTTTAATTTTTTTTATCTGTGCTCTATTTAAAATGTGGGACCAGAGAGGGAAGAAGGAATTGGAAAGGAAGGGCAGAGACCCCGGCCTTAGAAAGGAAGCCATGAAGTACAGGATGGGGTCTTGGACATTTCCACATGTAAACTGACTCCTAGGAGCTCCAGTCTCAGTGAGGGCCTTTAATTGCTATGTGAAAGCAAGTAATATTAATTGAATACGTAGTGTATGTATTCAGGTGCTGTGACCACACACCCTAAAAATTTATCACTCAAATGTTTATGAAAATGAAAGACTGGGTGCAAATCAGTGCAAAGTGAATTAGTCCTTTGAAAGCACAAATTGATTAGAATTTTTCTGTAATGTTGGACTAATTTTTATTGACTAGAATTAATCTAAACTTTCCTCAGGAAAGCCCTATCTAGCTGAGTTTTTGTAAGGGTATCACAGCAATACAAGACCCAAATCTTGAAAAGGTTCTTCAGAAATCAGAAAGGTTTGTTGTTCCCTAATGTAGAAAATACATCTAGGTAAATTAGCAAACAATCTTCTTCTCTCCCATGCAGACAGCTAACAGGGGTGTTCTTTGCTAGCAGTATCCCTTGAAATAATATGTAGAGGTAATCACAGGAAAAGGTCTCTGAAGACTTTGATTCAGTATTCACCAGATTTTCAAAAACTAAATCCATGAAAATATCCACTTTTTTTACCAAGTTGTTAATTTTTCTATCAAAATATTCTAAAAGTATAGTAACAGCTGAGCAGTTTGCCATTGTAAAGGTTTTTTATCTGAATTAATGACTTTTTCCCTTCATTTCTCTTGTCTGCCAACTACACCTACAAAATCCAGCAACCAATTAGAGCTACTAAGACTGTGGAAGCACTTGCATTCCCTTTGCTGCTCTTCCATCACGTTTCATAATAAAATATCTTCACCCAGGAACTGTTAATTGTAGATTATTGAGCTGAACCTTTTAGACTGGGTGTGTCTAGGAGAATTTAAAGTATGTATTCATTTGTCTCAAGCCACATATTAGCCCTTAGTTTATTCTCCGTTTAATCTTCATGTACAAAATTGCACCTCACAATTTTATATGACTGCATTTGAAAAAAAGAAATTCAGGAAGGATCAAAACTATAGTATCCTGGTCAGTGCAGCACTGTCCCTATAGTGAAGCCTCTCTGTGCAGTGTCTCACATCATGCAGTTTTCTATGATTCTGTGTGTCCAGATTGACTTGAGCAAACCACCATATATCTTTAGCTTTTGCAAAGGAAATCAAACAAAACTCCAGAACTTTAAAAAAATACAAATAATATGCATGGGCTACAAAATTATTACAGGAGCCAGAGGACTAGTCAATCTGTTGTGGAGATCAATACCTCTCATGCTCAGGAAGCAAAGGAGCCTTCTGAAAGCAAGTCTGGGCTTTCAGCTGGCCAAATCACAGCACCCTTCAGGGTCACTCCCATCACTCAGCTGAATTGAGGGAACTCAGTAAATGATATTAGAAGGGGAAAAAAAAGGACTGAAGTAAGAACTCTATGTGGTAGCTTGAAATGTGTGTTGATCTGTTTCTGACACCACAAAACTAAGAAGAGCATAGTCTGAGCTGCAGGTTTCTATTTATCATGGAATACCTTTTCTTTAGCACTGAGAAGGCTGGTGACTCAAAACATACACAGCCCTGTGCAGCACATGGTTTACAGCAGGCAGCCAGGACCCTGAGAAATCACAGCCTTCTTCCCACCACATGAAGCCAAAGATACAGTGTAATCTGGAGGATTTATGTTCAGATTCCTATTCCTTCAAGTGCTAAATTCAATACAAGGTTTGCTAAATGTCTCGTGGACTTCTGTATGCCACTGCTCACCTTATGCAACCAGGCTAAATGCAGTTTAAGGAGACAACCATTGTTTTGCTAGTGATTTCAGTTAGCACCTGCATAGACCTCTGCAACACCTGGAATTATACTCAGAAGTATCAAATAAATCCATCTATGAGTGATGGACTCAGTGGCTGAAATCACCAGAGTCACTAAGACCTCAAACAGAAGCAGGCATGTATTAGTGAGCAGATTTTACTACCAGACTGGATGATGTAGGACAACTCAGGTGGCACAGAAGCACAGACTGAATTAAAGAACAAACCAAACAGAGCTGAGATTTCAAAAAGTGAATATCTATCCTTACAGCTCTTCCTGCATGAAGATGCTGAGTCTAGTCTGGACTTCACTCTGGAAGACAGCTTAAGGCATTTGGAGATATCTGCAAGTGAGAGGATTTTTCCTGATAATCATATATACACACTACAAAACTGTGCTGCTTCTAGTCAAAACAAAATGCAGATTTTCATCCTGTTATTGCTACTTAGAGTTGTGAGCCTGCTCTTCTTTCCCACAAACCACCCCACTAACCTGAGCAGTGCTATTTATATCTCTGCAACGTTTAGTAGTGAGTAAGAATTACTGGGTTAGGCTGTGTGATTGGAGTGTGATTTTTACTTTAGGTGCGTGGGAGTGGAGTCCTGAGTTTGCACAGAGAGATGTTGGTGTGAAACGCTGAGGAAAGAGCATCTGTCGAGCCCTGTGAAAACAGATAAAGGAATAAGGGAGAGAGAGGGGGGATGAATGGGCTGAATGATATAATAGTCTCATAACAAGCCCCAGACATTTGAATATTTATTTTTAATTAATCTGGTTTTGATAGCCCCCAAAGAGCACTTTAAAGTGCTTAATTTGCCTTGCTCCATTGATTTTAATTAATCTTGCCCTAGGCTTTCAAATTTGATGAGCATGGAGAACTTAAGGGTGAAAAAAAAACCCCGCAGAAGCCTGTTTCCTCACCATGTAATATTCCTTAACCTCCTCACTGTATGGGTGACTGTAGTGGGGACATGCCAGGCTCAGACCTGAGTGCTCACTACGCCAAGGGCACTACCCTTGCAGGCAGGGAAACTGCCTTCATGGGCTGAATTTAAAGCAGAAGACAAATATCTCACTCTGAGGGTTTCTGGATAGATGGGGCTGATCTAGCTCCTTCTGCAGCCAATAAAATGTCTAATTCCTGCCTGCAGGCTCTGTGTTGGAGGCACTAGGGCAATCACAGAATCATAGAATGGGTTGGGTTGGAAGGGACCTTCAAAGATCACCTAGTCCAACCCCCCTGCAGTGCACAGGGACAGATACAACTAGATCGGATTGCTCAGAGTCCTGTTCAACCTGACCTTCAATATTTCCAGGGATGGAAACCTGGGAAACCTGTGCCAGGGTTTCACCACTCAAAATCTATCACCTTTTAGTTTAAGATCATTATCCCTTGTCCTATTGCTACCAGTCCTACTAAAAAGTCTGTCTCCACCTTTCTCATAGGCCCCCTTTAAGTACTGAAAGATCACAACCAGGTGCCTCCAGAGCCTTCTCTTCTCCAGGCTGAACATCTCCAGCTCTCTCAACCTGTCTTCATATGAGAGGCATTCCAACCCTCTGATCATTTTTGTGGCCCTCCTCTGGACCCACTCCAACAGGTCTATATCTTTCCTGTGCTGAGAACTGCAGAGCTGGACACAGAACTCCAGGTAAAATGAGACACCCAAAGTCAGCAGCAGCTCCAACAGCAGCAGCTGTATTGAACAACTCCCACTGCTCAGTTGGCTGGCACAGGGAAGCAGCAGACCAGCTGGGACTGGGAAGAACGAGTATATCTCCCCAAAGCCAAGCCTCCACAGCATTTTAAAATTACTCTGGCTATGCAGACATCATGTCTGTATTGTGAAATGCTCCTGCAAGCACAGAGTCATGTTTAAAAAGAAATGACAGAGAAGACCTGCAGGAGGTAGATGAGCTTTTGCACCACATGGGAGGAGATCTCTCGGCTATAGGAAAGAAGAACAAGCAACAAAAATAAAATTATAGGATCCTCTGTCCTCCCTGGAAATGACCGATCCAAGGCAGCCCCTTTGGCAAGACATCTTGTGGAATCTTTAATAGGGAACAATAATGACTGTTGAAAACTGTGGCACTGACTGTTGAAAACTGAGTGGCACTGGCATCAGATCTACCTAATGAAGGTGAACTTAACTATTGCCAAGCAGCTGAGTGTTGTGTAACAAGGTATTAAGCAGATGGGTGATTCAAAGATCTTGTTCCAGTGTTGATAAATTTGAAGGTTAGGAGATATTTTCTTCCAGTAACCTCCACTAAAGAGAAGAGCCAGAAATCCTGGAGAGAGCAGGACCTACGGTGCTGTGCTGACAGCACAGCACTGTGCCCGGGATGCGTGATGGGACCAGAGGCTGCAGTGAAGACATGTTGTTTTCAAGCTTTGCTAATTGAGTAGAAACAATATTGATCAGGTGACTATTTGCCATCACCCCTGCCAAACCCTAGGTGTGGACACACATACCTCCTCTTCTTGCTTCACCTGAGAGCAGCAACCCCCTGAAAAGCCCTCAGATCCTCGGCACCCCCCCACTGAGTAGGGCTGCTGTGTCCTAGGGGGCAGTCACCTTCCAGGCAGCACCATGGGATAAGGAGCCCCAGCCCATCATGCAGGAGGATGGTATGTATGGTCAGTCACCAGCTGAGACTTATACCTTGTCCTTCTAAAGGGCAAGACACTGCCCAGCATTAACTAATCAGTGATTAAACTCAGAAGCTGTAATTTGATATTCTTGACTTCTCTAATTACTACTGTCTCATTCTGCATCTTGCCTTTCTGGGGAAGGTTATTAGAAGGCTATATTTTTTTAAATGATAATTAGTTAAACCTGCCTATGAAAAAGCAACCTCCGATTTCTAACGTCTGCAGTTCTGAATGTGCCTATCTGGATAAAGCATCCTAAAAAGAGAAAAATAATGTACTTTAGCAAAGGAAGGTTTTGGTAACATACACGCACAAGAGACTTAAAAAGAAACGCACAAATAGATTAAGGTAATTCATTAAGAACATTAGTCAGTTTTGGACTATCACACACTGTAGTAATCAATCATTTTAATTAAAAGGAACCGTGCATTGTCTCCCTGTCTTTTATCGCAGCCCATCTTTGCACGCGCAGCTGATCAAAGACATCATGTTTCAAAGATGCTGAATACAATCTCTATAGTATTTGTTAAAGAATTTCACAAAGCGACAATATCTGCTTGTATTGAAGCACCTGTCACCTTAGGGAAGCTTTTGCTTTTTCTCAGGGGGAAATGATAATTGTCCAGCAGTCCCAGTTCTTGTGCTCTGGGTAAGGGAAGAGAGAAAGCCTGACTGGCTTACAAGAGGTACTGAGTCATCCTCGTTGCTCCAGGACAAACCTGGCTTTCCATGCACACCCAGACATGTGCTGCCACTCATGAACTATCCTTCTTCCATCCCTCAGGAGAGTAGGACCCCACAGAGGATCTCAATTCTGCTCATTTGCCAATACCAGGTAGCATAGAAAAAAACCAAACTACATACACAGGGAAAATATATAGAGATATTCCCCCACTCTGCAGCACGTTTCAGGTCAGGGACTTCTTGAGCCAGAGGCAATGTTTAATGGCTTCAAGGGATTTTTCATGCCCTGCATTTCTCCAGTCCCTTTCTGAATCAAGTAATGAGCAGAGATGAATTCTTTCTTTTAATATCAGCTGCTTTGTTCTGCAATTTGCAAGGCAATCTAATACTAAAATGTCTGGAAAGAATAAAACCTATTGGCTCTTATGAAAAGCAAGGAAACAGTTTTGCTGCACTGCTCAATGTGCTGTAGCCTTCTAAGATTAAAAAGTATTTCAGCTTTTCTTTTAGGATTCTGCTGCATCCCTTTTAGGAGCACAGGGAAGAAAAAAAAATTGAAAACACTTTATCTTCCTTACCTAAAGTTGTTGCTGGTATTTTAATACCAGCTGCTTAGCTGTTATCTGCCTCTGCCTATCAGCATGGTTTCAAAGGATGTCTGGCTTCAGTGATATCTAAAGTTGATTTAATTCAAGATAGAGAAAGACAAGGGTGTAAAAGTGAGGCGTAAGTCAAATGTTGTAGCAGGAAAGTTCTTTTTCAGCTGTCCTTTTCTTGACTAAGAGGAACAAAAGGCAGAATGATCAGTCACAACAGTGATTCTTGCACTCCTTCAACTGCTGCTCAGACAGAGGGACTCGGAGAGATTGTTTAATTTTTCACCACCCTACAAAACAGTAAATGGAAACTGAAGCAGCAGATGTGGTTCAGCAAACTTTCAAAAAGCCATTGGCAGAGTTCTGTACAAGGAGATAAGTAAATCATGGTGTGAAAGATAAGCAGTGACATGGCCTGCAAACAGTGCAGGAACAGATGCATGAATAAAGAGTCGCTTCCCAGTACGAGGGAAGGTTACACTTGAGTGTGAAGTCCCAGACATAAACTGGTGGTGCTAATTATATTTACTATAACTTGAGAGAATGGGAGAATAGACAAATAGGAAAAAAACCCACTTCATATTAATCAAACTTTAAAAAAAAAAAAAAAAAAAGTGCGAAACTCCTCAAGAGAGTCCTGATGAAGCAAAGTGACAGCTAGGACAGAAAAACGAGAAGGGAATGGCCTGAACGACTCCTCTGCATTCCTAGATTGGAAATTTAATGCAGCCACAAAGGAAAAAGACTCATGAAATATATGAATATGTGTTATAAAATGATATGATATGAAATCCTGTTTACAGAAACAGTAAAAATCTTGGGATGCACAAGGAACAGGACAGACAATTCCAAGGTAAACAAAATGCTCACCCTTGCCTTTAACAGTATGTCTGTTCTGAGCTTCTTATCTTGAAAAAAATAGATTTTAAATAGAGAGACTTCAGAAAAGGATAGTGCAAATGCTAATATACATAGGGCAATAAAGGTAGAAAATAGTTCCTGCTTCAGAGAGAAAGTGAAAAGCCTGTGACTATTTAGAGTTTAAGTGAACAAAATCAGACATACCAAAGAGTATTGTTCTCTGCCCTGTCGGAAGTAAAAAACAAAGCAACATTTCAAGTATTTGGAAGGCATCGTTAATCTAGATCTGAAGAAATGTCTTCTTTTTATTTAGAATATTAAATGGCTAAATAATACATGAATGTCCTTATTTTAAGGTATCAAGTAACCGAGAGCCTTAGACAGTTGACAAGAGGATCGAACAATTATAGATATAATAGCACACACTGACATTAGGTAAAAGAAAACAGAGATATAAACTTCTGTCTGTCTTTCTAAACTAGCCAGGTTTAGTTAATTAAAAATAACTTATTTGTACTAACTCTAATGGGAGCTAACTACTCTAAAACAACCCAACCAGGGAAATCTCTGTGCAAAATATCCCAGTTTCTCCCATTCAAACAGCTGGACCGTCCATACTCCCAGCCCTGCAGCACACACCAGTGAAAGCCTCTGTCAGAACACTTAAGCTGTCTATTGAAGGTAGGAAATCTCTGAGTCTTGCTCTTCATTTCTTAGTTCTACTGTTTCTTTGCTTGCAAATGCAATAATTACTAGAATAGCTAATAGGAAAATAGTTGACAGACCTTGAAAAGAGATGTATTTTATGGTCAAGCCTGCCCATAGGCAATTTATAGGCAGAATTTTACTGGAGTTGTGCAACAAAAATAATAGCATAAAAATCATCTTTTTCTCAGTATTTTTCTATAATGTCTTCTCTTTTTCTGCATCCCCCCCCACACCATTTTTGTGCTGGCAGTTAGCCAAGGGCATGCAAGAATGAATTGAACTGTTGCAGCATTTAAATTATATCAATACTGAAATGCAGAACAGAGTCCTTTACTATTTTATCTCTAAATTGAATGCTTTCACAGAGAGGCACTGTTATCTGCTTTACAATTTGAGAGCTACATTAGTAAATCTTGAATGCTCTGAATTAAGAGTATTCAACTTTTGAGATGGATGGTTGAGCTCACCACAAAAAATGTATTAAGCTGGATATGTGGCTTCATTTGGAGCAAACATGAATGTTGACAAATATCTGTAATTCAGAAAGCAACCCTAAATTTTGTGGGGGAACCTGCATCCAGATGAATGTTACCCCCTTACCTTTGAAAGTAAATCCTTTTACATTTTTTGTGTCTAAAAACTGCCTGCAAAATGATTCTCCAGGTACTGTTTCCCTGTCAGATGTGGAAACTATGTAAATTCTCATTCTTACACAATTTTTGGAGCAGCCTGAAAACGCTGCCTGGGCATGGAGAAGGTTCCCATCTCTTTTACATCACACAGTTAGTGCACCAGTAACCCTGCAAGGATATTGATGGGGCCTTCAGCTGCTAAGCAGTTGAATGGGTCTGGAGAATCGAGTTAAATCTTCTGAGATGTAGCTCAATGACTTTATCCTCAGGACTTCAGTGACACAGCAACCCCTCAGTGCCCCACAGTCACCCACAGACCCTTTTGGCCTTTAACTAACCTGGAAGTTTTTAGGTTTCTGTGCTGCCACAGCTCCTGCATACAGCAAAAGTGGGATATGCCTGGAAGTGTTTTGCTCTCCACTCCTGAGGGTGGGAACAGAACAGAAAAAAATACCTCACTTCCAGAATCCACCCAGAGTGAGCAAGGACATTCAAAAACTGTGTTTATGGAAAAATTATAGAGATCATGATGATCAAATTGTGTGATTACCCCATGATAGCCAAGCCTGGCTATGGGAAACACATTTTGAAGCATGGTCTGTACTTTCATTTTCCATATATAGGTGATAATTGCTGGCAAATATCTGAAGGGCAGCTCTTTCTCATTAAAAAAAACCCAAACAGCACAGAAAGACTATTTACCTCACTTGGGATCAAATTATTATTTCTATGACCCAACTAGTAGTGTAAAAGAAAACGATTCACACTATTAACAAAATAAGGTCAGAAATATACAAAAACCCCAAAGTCCTGTGCCACTAAAACTTACTTCATTCAGGAAACTGACAAAAGTTATCTTACTGGTATAAAAGGTATCTCCAGTACCAGGATTATTGGATAAAGCTGACCCAGAAACTCCTCTGTGCATAGCAAAGTCCTTTGTTCAAAAGAAGCTTGAAAAAGACTGAAGGACTTTGGGGAGAAAAATGAAGCAAGGCTACGTTTGCAACCTCGTGACAAGGCAAGCTTGAGAAGAACCCCAGAGAGATGTGGTTGTGGCTGAAGATGGATCAAAAGACCTTGCAGCACACAGAGCCCACTTTCATGTGGCCAAAGGAAGGCTAGGACTGCGGCTGAAGTCCCATTTGTCCCAGCTGGGGACCAGCAGCTCTGCCACCTGAATCCAGCAGGAACAGCAAGGGACTCTGTTGGTATTTTTAGTCCTTCTCCTCAGTTATCATTTGCCTGCAGCTGGTTTTCCTCTCTTGGTATCTCCTTGCTGACCTCGGTGCCATGGTTGCCCTCTGGCATTGTGCCTGAGGACAGCAAGATGTGGTGCTCCCACAGTCACTGGTCCCTGGCAGCACAATCGAAAACTAGGCTACAGCTCATCCTGGCCTCTCTCTCCTGCAGTGAGGTATTTTCACCAGTGCATGAGACAGTGTCAAATGTTGAAGTTCAAAACATCACTTTTTTGGACATGTGGAGAACAAAGGAATACAGAACCTTTCCCCTGAAGCTTGAAAAAGGTATATCTCCTGGAGGAGTTCACATCTGTTTTCAGTTTAATGAAGAACCTCTGCTGGTGATGCCCATTAGGGAGGTTAGAGGTTTCAGGTGAAGGCTTGATCTGCTTGATCCTGACTCCATGGGATGAGGAATGGGTTATATTACTTTGATCTGAAGTATGAAAAGCACATTCATATGCTGCCTGATATTCCTGTGACCAGAAGCCTTGCCTGCAGTTTTTGTACATCAGATATGGATTTATTTCTCCAAACAAATCTATAAAACCATCTCCTAGTAGAAAGAGATGGCCCCTTCCAGGGTAGAGTTGCAAGTTGTACAGTTTCTCCAAGACCAAGGATGAGGCTTTGTGCAGCCTGGTATAGTGTGGGGTGTCCCTCTTTATAGCAGGGAGGTTAGAGCCTGATAATCTTTAAGGTCCCTTCCAACCTTAATGATTCTGTGATTCTATGACTCTATGATCTGCAGCCTCACCTCCACCTGTTAGAGCCAGCAGTTAAAAATCAATGTTTTCAGTTGCTTAGAGCAGAATCATGCAGGAGCCAGAATGAGAGGCTGCTTGTCTGGTAGGCTTGCACACTAATTTTCTGTATGTCTACTATGTCCAAAAAGCACAGCTTCCTGTGACAACCCTGATATAACTGAGCATGTGACACAACACACAAGTATCTGTCAGAAACTCACATTTCTCTTTCTTCCTGGCAACTGTCCCTCAGCTGTGGCATTTCTAGCTCAAGTGGGACCTGATAGTGTTGCCTGTGAAAGCAGTGGAGGATATGACATATCATTATTTAGGCTCATTATTTATTTCATAGAATCGTTTTGGCTGGAAAAGACCTTTAAGGTCAACAAGTCCAACCATTTTATTTGATTCATTGCATATTATGGGGCTGATGCCGAGTCCACTCCTGTCCATAGCAGAGAGATGAAGTGATGTTTATCTACTCGTACAGCAGATAAATTGTATGCGGGGAGAAGCAATGACCCTCTCATCACCTGCATGCTTCCCTGCAGGAGTCTGCACCTGTGCACTTGTGTAACCCAGGGGACAGCCTTTAGCTGGCTACTGGCAGCTGGAGGCAGGGGCTGGTTTGTTATCCTGTGCTCCCCTTGGGCACAGACAGGCACCCTGGGGAGTCAATCCAAACCCCTCCATTTGCAAAGAATGTACATAGATGTAGCCAGAGGCTTCCCAGGCAGCTACACCAGCTGGAGTTGTATGTCTCTTCACTGAAGGTACCATGTGGTGGTGTGAAATACAGGTGGTCTGAGGGTACTTGGCCACTCTCCCTAGTGGTGGTTCCTAGAGCCCTTGATAGATGAAGAGAGGACCTGTTTCCAGGAAAGATGGGCTGCATAAGAGGGGACCACAAAATACTCCTGTGAACTCTCCAGAAGGGCACATCATACGGGAGTGAAGCAAGAGCCCCCCTTTGGCCTTTGGGCTTTGTGTGGGTCCTTGGGTTGCATGCACACCAGGGGAGCAAAACTGACAGGAAAATCACCTCCTACAGCACATACAGCACGTGGATATAGGCAGACCCAAGACTGAAGTACCATGGTCCAGAGACATAAAATATTATCAGAATGTAAGGTGAAGTCTGAAAGATGAAGGTGATAGTACCATAGGTAACAAATGCCAATTGCTCTCCAGGAACATTTTTATTTTACAAATTTTACAATTTTACAAAAAATTGTAATTGCTGTTACAGTTGGTTTGGCCAAAACCTCTTTGCTTCCTCCTCTCAACAGCCTTAATGAAGCCAATAAATTTTCTTGGATAGCTGCAGAAAGCACAAATTCCTTTTAAATTGATAAATTATATAGCATAGTATCCTGCTGTCTAAACAGTACTAATGAAATGTTTTCAACTCCACAAAATATATGTCACCTCCATTTGAATGGATTCTGTTGAATTTGAATCTGTTTCGCTTGATTATTGCTTGAGAAATTAATGTATGTAAAATTAAGAGTCTTTACCTCAATCATTCCCCTGCCCTGATTTCTGATGCTTTTATTTGCTCAAGCTGCAGGTGCCTGCTCTGCACATACTCTCCTGTATCAAACTGAACCTCAACCCTGCAGCTGTGAGGTGGGGACCATCTGCCCTACAGCAGGCACACCCAAGGTAGCTTTTCTGGCTGACATGCAAATTCAATTCAAATTCGAGCAAAACTTGCTCAAAGTACTCAGGTCCACACTAACCTTTGTGCTCCTGTGGCTACCCTGCCACAATGTCCCAGCTGGTAGGTTGCACCAAGTTTAGATGGGGCCCAATGGGTCTCATCTACAGCTGAGACAATGGCATCAATGTACCTGAAGAAAAAGGATGTTGTAGAACAATCTCTGAGCTACTAGGAATGAAATGTACTGCACAGGTCTAGCAGTCTGGGGGAGCATCTTGTATCGTTTACTTATTTTTGTCTCTTCTTAAAATAGAAACATACCACTTTGCTTAGCAGATTATGAACACACATCCACACTCACATTCAGTATGCAACCATTTTCCTACAAAAATTGCTGTTTTCAATAAATCTCTTTTCTTTCTGTAGAGAATCAGAAAGGCGGAACATTTTTCCAGTGTAGCTGACACTTATTTTACAGTTCAGGGTTCAGAAATCAAGGACAGTAAAATGTATTAATAAAGAACTACAGACCTGTCAGTCTCACCTCTGTGCCTGGGAAGATCATGGAACAGATCCTCCTAGAAGCTATGCTAAGGCACATGGAGGACAGGGAGGTAATTCAACACAGCCAGCATGGATTCACCAGGGGCAGGTCCTGCCTGACCAACCTAGTGGCCTTCTATGATAGAGTCACTACATGAGTGCAGAAAGGAAGAGCTACAGTTGTCATCTATCTGGACTTCTGCAAGGCCTTTGACCCTGTCCCCCACATCATCCTTCTCTCTAAGTTGGAAAGATATGGATATCATGGGTGGACTGTTTGGTGTATGAGGAATTGGTTGGATGGTTGTATCCAGAGGTGGTCAGTGGCTGAGTGTCCAGATCGAGATCAGTCACAAGTGGTTTCCCTCAGGGGTCTGTCCTGGGACCAGTACTGTTTAATATCTTAATCAATGACACAGACAGTGGCATTAAGTGCACCCCCAGCCAGTGTGCAGATTACACCAAACTGAGTGATGTGGTTGACATGTGTCAGGGACGAGATGCCATTCAGAGGGACCTGGACAAGCTTGAGAAGTGGGCCCATGTAAATCTCATGAGGTTCAACAAGGCCAAATGCAAGGCCATGTACCTGGGCTGGGGCAAGCCCCAATATCAGTAAAGACTGGGAGAACAGCCCTGCCAAGAAGGACCTGGGTGTACTCAAAGATGAAAAGCTGGACGTGAGCTGCAACGTGCGCTCCCAGCTCAGAAAGCCAACTGGGCTGCATCAAAAGAAGCATGATCAGCAGGTAAAGGGAGGTGATTCTCCTCCTTTACTCCCCTCTCATAAGACCCCACCTGCAGTACTGCATCCAGCTCTGGAGCCCTTAGCACAGGCAAGACATGGAGCTGTAGGAGTGAGTCCAGAGAAGGACCACAAAAATGATCAGAGGACTGGAGCGCTTCTGCTGTGAAGGTTGAGAGAGTTGATGATGTTCTGCCTGGAGAAAAGAAGGCTCCAGGGAGACCTTATAGCAGCCTTTCAGTACTTAAAGGGGCCAGAAAGATGGAGACCGACTTTTTAGCAGGTCCTGTAGCAATATGACAAGGGATAATGGTTTTAAACTAAAAGAGGGTAGAGTCTGACTAGATATAAGGAAGAAATTTTTTGTGCTGAGGGTAGTGAAACACTGGCACAGGTTTCCCAGAGAGGTGGTAGATGCCCCAACCCTGGAAACACTGAAGTTCAGGTTGAATGGGGCTCTGAGACGTGATCTAGTTGAAGATGTCCCTGCTCATCACTGAGGAGTTGGACTAGATGACCTTTAAAGGTACCTTCCAATTCAAACTACTCAGTGATTCTATGAAGTATCAGAAGGTATCCCTCTTCAGTCTTATTTACACTAGGATCACAAATACCCAACAGCTTGATGACACCTGTGGCATTTTTGAAGACAGACTTTTGCCTAAGGCACTTCTTCCTGTTCCTGTAAAATTCATAAGCTTTAAAAGCTTCCTGGAAGTCAAGGTCACTGGAATGCCAGACAGAGAGCGACGATCACTGAAATCATCCAGAAATTATTGAAATACATGAGACATAAATGAAGAAATCTGCAATTCTTACAACCTTTGTTTTGCATAGGAAATAGATTCCCATCAATCAGGATGTACAGGGGATTTCCTATGGGAGTACTTAACTGTAATTAGCCCAACAATCTCACTCTAAAATAGCAAAAGACTCCAGTCTGAGCTAACATAACAAACCACAGCTATTAGATGTAGCTGGCTTTGAGAAAAGAGTTGTGTTGCTTTTCCCCCAGCTATTAGTAGCAATGTAGAAAGATGAAGATTTACGATGCTTTTTCCAAAGGTGGAAAACTCAGGTATGTGTTAGGGATTATAAATGATGAAAATCGATGCTGCGTAGCCCTGACAATCCTCCACAGTTTCTCCCACCAGAAGAAAAATTTACAATGAATTCATTTAATTTTTATGTATGTTCAGTTAGATTTGTCATATCTGGCATGACAATAAAAAAAGTCCTTGTGATCTTAACTGGGAAGGATTGCTGCCTCATGACAGCAAGACTGTTGTTGAAGCACAATCATAAAGAGAAACTTAAAAAGCAACACACAGTTCAGTTACTATCTGGCATACACTGAATGGCTCCATGTCAGAGATAACACTGAAATAATGGCAGACATAATTTTGAATCTCACTCTGACCGTGAATCCTGTGAATTGATGGATGTCCAGGAGGGAGAAATAAATTAGTCTAAACTCCTAATAAAATTCTTGGTTTGCTGCAAGCAGGCTCTTGAAGAAAATCCAAAGCTTACACTGAGTATTCTCTTAAACAATTATTTTAAACATGCAGATTTGTTTTTAAAATTGAATGGACTATTACATTGGCCCTCCCATGTGACCCAGAGGAAAAAAGACCTTGAGTACATTAAGGGAGAGAAACCTTCAGATGTGGCACTGCTGGAGCAGGCAGGCCCAGACAAGGGAAAGAACATCACCATGCAGCAAGGATGATTAACCTCAAGGAGAAGCTTATCAGCTGCAGCCTCATTTTTCCTGGCATCAAGGAATAAAAGCAGGAGAAAGAATGTGTCTGGCAGGTTAGCTGAGGTGTTAATTGTACAAGCCATCAGCAGATTCACAGGAAGGAGAAACACCTTCAAAGCCCTCAGCCTGTTAAAAGGGCAATTGGGGTAGAAAACAGAGGTAAGAAGAAAGTGATGAGGGATGCATTATCTCTTGTCACTCATGTTCTCTGTGCTAAGTATACAGAGGGACTATTTCCAAAGGGTCTGGCTGCAAAACCCTTAGAAAAGTGAGATGAGTCTCTACCAGTTTCATTAGCAACATTCCCAAGTAAGCAGCTGCCTCTGAAGGTCTGCTGAAATGAAGAAGCATGGTTGGGCTCAGCTGGAGCTGCATAGCTCTGCCCTGGGAGGCCCAGTAATACATGCCATGGTTTTCTACATATTGAGTGATCCTGAGTATCTCATTTGTATAGTTCCTCCTTCCTGCAGACCTGAGAAATGCTCCTTCTGTAGATTGTCTCCTAGTTATCCTCATATCACTCTAGACTGCACAGAAAAGTACAGTTACATGGGCCTTCATCTTCTACCTGCTGCCAATACCTTCCCAATCCAATGGCCAGTTTCAACCACATTGGACAAAAGAGCTACAGTCTCAAAGCTAATTGACATCCTAGAGACTCCATGGAAAGCTCCAAGCTACACAGAAGAGACATTGTGGTTCAGATGCCCACATTTGCCCCAGTCACTTTTAAGTCTTGACTGAGAAATGTAGTCAAATGGCTGCCTATTCATTGCTGTTAAATTACTCTGCAGGAGGAGATTGTACAGGGTTGTACAGGGATATACAGGGGCAACAGAAAAACTCACTACAACTCAGTCATAAAGCAAATCAAGCAGGAGACACAAATCTGTAGGAAACTGGGTGTTGTTAGAATAGATGGTTATCAGCAAATTAAGTTTTCTAGACATTCTCTATGTGTTGTTAATAACCTCCATGTGAATGTTTATCTTCTGCCTGAGTCTAAAGACCAAAACAGTAGCTGAAACTACACTGAATAAAGTGACAACATCAGCATTGCATGTTCCTCCTGATGTTGTATGGAAGACTAAATTCTTTAGTCAGGGTATCCCAGTTGTGTTTTCTTCCTGTACCGTCTCAAATGGGAAATTAATCTGTAAGGAGTTAATATTAATTGTCAGTGAAAGCATTAGCATCTCTGCAACTCTGCAGAGCACTTCAGGGCTGATACTAAGTTATCAGTGCCCAGGAGCATGTTCTTCAATGTGTGTTTAAGAATTTTGCTGAAGTAGATTATAATACTGAGTTACAACCTTAAAAAGATGCTACTCAAATAGTTTTTTAAAAATACAGATTTTCTCAGGCTATTGGGACTTTTGGCTGAATTATAAATTAAGGTTTTGATCTTACTCTACAAAGAAATACACAGTTTATATTCCTTGCCATTGGGCTTGGATTTCTCTGATAGGATATTTCTTCCCTATGACGGCATGTAACGTATTTGAGGACAAATCCTAAAATAGTAATGCAGACTGACTTAAAAAATCCTACTGACTTCAAAAAAATCAACATTTTTTCTGCTTCATATCAATAATAAATGATTTTGCTGTTTGTCACTGGCTTACTACTGATACCTTCTGAAAGGCCAGAAATTCAAGGGTTTGAGTTCACAAAGTTTATGAAGAGAAAGGAAGAACTTAAGGGAAATTAGGAGAGTTCCATTGCCAAGTCAGAAGGAAAAGTCATGAGGGTATGATTTTGAAGGTCAAGTGAAAGTAGGAAAGCTAAAATATCAGATAAGCCCTTTTTGAGACTGGGGAGACGAATTCCTTCTGTAGCCTCATTCAGCTCAGTAGGAGTAAGCCTGATCTGAGGTACTGTTTTTTCCATAATCACAATTGTTAGTGACAGAGATATTATTAATTTTAAAAGTTAAGTATATTTCATAAATTACTTACCCAACCTAAGTCTTTGCTGTTTTCTTGACCAAAATGAAGATTATGTGTCTGTACATGAACAAGATACAACTGTAAACAATGTGAATAAATATCACTGAATATCCATATCTTCTGAAAATGCTCATAAATCAGCCATCAACTTCATTCTAAAATAATAGCTTGCTTCTAATTACATGTTAGATGTGCAAAGGGACACCAGAGCTAAAAAAGGATGCAACTGTAGAAATTATTTTTTTTGTGCTCTTCCTCTGTGAGAGATCCCAGCTGTGCCTTTTAGCCAATAACGGTCCTGAAAGTTGACAGAAATGCCTTAGACACAACAGAAACACATGATTACAGAAAAGCCTGGGAAAAGGAGATATGACGAATTGCAAGGGCTAATTCTGAGCAGCCTGGAGTCCCAGTGGATCCTGTGAAAAAAGAGGCATGTGGATTGACAATACAGCAGCAGAACGTCTCTCTCCAGAAGTGAAAGCTCAATCCAGCTTTCAACCATTTTTATGCAAAGGAGTGTCTTGCTGAGGCCAATATTGTGTAAAAAAACAAGAGGGAATGAGATCAGAACTGAGGGGCAAATGTCCTTTTGTCAATTACTCCACTTTGTAGGCTACATGGACAACCCACATCTGGGACAATGATGCTGTAGTGAATCCAGATCTGGGGCTTCAGCTGGTTCCTGGGCAGCAAAGATGGGCAAAGGGAAAGTGAGCGCCAGCCACTGACAGCACCGAGGAACCCAACTAATTTCCCACACAGGACAAGGCTGATGCTTTTACCCTGCAGTTCTATGATCACAAATGTGAAGGAAAGTAGTTAATTTCTTCTCTGGCACAGCAAAATCCAGGCAAGGAAAGATGGAACAGCTCACTCAGGATGATACAGAAATGGTAGGGCAGCAGCTGGATTTTTGGGGAAGGACACTGTTTTCTTCAATCCTTTGTCTGAATGCCTGCTTTTGGTATAAAGAAGCAGAAGCTTCTTATCTGGCAGTTTATGTTGCAAGGTCTCCTACACTGAAACGGAACCAGAGGAAGGAGCAAGGGGAAAAACACACTAATACTCTGCAACAGCCCAGGCAGAAATGTAAACTAATCAAAATAATGATGATGTTAATAATAATATGATATGTGAAATAACTACAGTTGACATATGATCTATTGATTAAAGTCTTTCATATGACAGGATGTCAGCCAGCAGAAATAGGAAATCAATACCTCATTTAACAGCACAGAATGACTCAACCTCCTGCAGGCCAAAGAGAGACTTGGATGTTTGAACAGAGACAGTATGAATTTATTTGATCTATTTTTGTGAAAGAGAAAGGATTAGTTATACTAAATAATGTGTTTCCCTGAATTCAGCAGTGGGGGGAGGAGAGGGGTAGTTGTCAGGTAGCTTATATGCAACTAGTCAGTCTAGCTGAAGAACAGCTGTGTTATGCATTTCAATGCATGTTTCTGGGATGTGAGGAATTTTGGGTAAACCAGGGTATTTCAACATCTTCAGATTCCAAGAAGCATGGATTGAAGTATATGTAACAAAGGCACAAAAGGTGATGCTTTCAGAGCATGGATATTATTTACATATTTACTGCGAAATTCAGATTCTACCCTGAAAGTTGGGTGTCTGCTACTGAGAGCTGACAAGCCTCAGAAAACGTGCCCATGAGGAGGCCCTGACAGAAGAATGGTCTCCACAGTGTATGGAAGCATATGGGGCAGAGCAGGTGGGTGCATCAATTGTACCTGTTGGGCCTCCTTGATCACAGGAGTTTTCTGTTCCAGACATGCAAACAAAAGGAAGATGTTTGTCCCATCCCTTTTTTTGAGGCAAGTGCTTCAGTTCTAGGGTTCTTCCTCTTAAACATGTTCTCCATTCCTAAAAATAAATGTTTGGTGAAAACAACCAGAAATAACTCAAGCATTTATAAGGGGGAGGGTAGTATAGCACAGGAACATGTGACCAGTGGATGTGGTAGACTATTGCATAATATTTTTATAACAGGGCTGCATACAAAAGATCTGCTTTGTGAGTCCAAAGTTACTGAGATTCATGAAGGACCCAAAGGGCGATAATTCTATGGATTGCAGGTTCTGATCTGTGGGCAGCTTGTAAGAAGTCATGCTTGTCTTGTTTCTCTTTCTAAGAAGAGATAAAAGTGATAAAAACAGCATGAATACAACAAATCAATTTGTAAAACTTTATGGGAAAGTTCTTTATTGCAGCAGAAATATTGCATTTTCATGCACACAAACCACGAGTGATCTGCAGAGAAAACTGATTCTCTACAGTTTCACAGGGAAAAAAAGGGGTTATATGTGTAGTCTCAAAAGGGAATGTTTACTGTAAGCCCTCTTTCCATCCAGTATCTTCTCTGCTTTTTTTCTGTTCCCTCACAGCTGGCTCCTTCTTGTCAATCCTGAAGGTAGAGATCCTCCAGAGGCACACTGGTTACCTAGGGTGCAGGGTGCATGTGTCAAAAGGCAACACACAGAGACATGAAAAGTGAGCACTTCAACAGCACTGAGGTCTGGGTGCTCATTCTTGGATGGGAACTGTGGTTACCTTTATTAAAGTAATTTTATCTTTGCTCTTACTACTTAATCTCACCATTTCAGTTGCCAGGATGGTGGCACTGTGGCTTCCAGTCAATAAGAAGGGGTTTTGAATCACAGAATCATTGAATGTTTTAGGTTGGAAGGGACCTTACAGATCATCTAGTTCCAACCTCCCTGCATGGGCAGGGACACCTGACACTACACCAGGTTGCTCAAAGCCCAATCCAATCTGGCCTTGAACACTTCCAGGGATGGGGCATCTACATCTTCCCTGGGCAATCTGTTCCAGTACCTCACCACCTTCACAGTAAAGAACTTCTTCCTAATATCTCATCTAAATCTACCCTGATTCAGCTTAAAGATATTTCCCCTTGTCCAATCACTACATGCCCTTGTAAAAAGTCCCTCTCCAGATTTCCTGTAGCCCCTTAAGGGAGAGGGATTGGAGTATTTCCACCACAGTCTTCTTTTTGTGTGTACGTCTTCACCCTGAACACAGAACTCCTCTCCCAAGCAAAGTGAAATTCCAATTGTTTATTTTCAAGAACTGGAATTAATGCTTTTTTTCTGTGCTCTGTTATAGACCCTATACCTTGTTTTAGAAAATGTACCAAGTATTTGCGAATTTACTTTCAGGTGGGTTTTATTTAAGATATGATTTACTGTCAATACAATGGTCCTCTGACAATACACTGCCCTAAGCAATGTTTTCCTACACTGTGTTGACAACCTCAGTGAAGAGCCAAAGATTAAAAGAGCACAAATGCTAAACAACCTGTTAAGGAAAAATACTGGAGATAAAAATTCACTGGCAATGTATTTTGGGGAAATCCACACAATCATTGCTAAACCCTGCCTGTCCTCTGCTTTAAAAGGTTTTTGTCTCTAAAGCAATAAATTGGGCTGAGGCAAATTGTGTGAGCTCCAACAAGAACAAGTGTCAGGTCATGCACTTGAGTCACAACAACCCCATGCAATTCTGAAGGTTTTGGGGAGAGTGGCTGGAAAGCTGCCCAGTGGAAAGGGACCCAGGATCCACAGCCACCTAAATATGAGCCAACAGCTGCCCAGGTGGCTAAGAAAGCCAGTGGCATCCTGGCTTGTATCAGCAATAGTGTGGCCAGCAGGAGTAGGGCAGTGATTGTCCCCCTGTACTTGGCACTCCTGGGGCCACACCTTGAGTACTGTGTGCAGTTTTGCGCCCCTCACTACAGGAAGGACATTGAGGTGCTGGAGCATGTTCAAGGAGGGCAATGAAGCTGGTGAAGGGTCTGGGAAACAAACCTTATGAGGAGCTGCGAAGAAAATTGGGGCTGCTTAGTCTGAAAAGGAGAAAACTGAGGGGAGGCCTTATCAGTCCCTACAAATACCTGAAATGAGGTTGTAGCAAGGGGAAGTTGGTCTCTTCTCACTAGTAACTAGAGATAGGACAAGAGGAAATTGAGTTAAGTTGTGCCGGGGAGGTTTAGGTTGGATGTTAGGAAAAACTTCTTTACAGAAAGGGTCATTAAGCACTAGGAAGGGCTGGCCAGGGAAGTGGTTGAATCATCATTCCTGAATGTATTTAAAAATCATATAGATACAGTGGTTAGGAACATGGTTTAGCAGTGGGCTGGAAGAGCTAAGTCAGTCAAGTTGAGTTGAAGGTTGGAATGGATGATCTTACAGGTCTTTTCCAACCTGAACGATTCTATGATGCCATATGCAGAGATGAGGATAAAAGCTCAGTAACATGCAAGCATACATTTTTATTCTGCTCATCTTCATAGCATGTCCAACAAAGAGCTAAAATATTCTTAATTTAAGCAAAAAACACATACATTTGAGCTCACACTCAACTTGATTTTGAAGTTTTCATATCGATACAGCTGTTTTCTGTAATTATCAGTACCAAGCATAATGTCCAGAGTAGTGTACATTCTCATTATTTGATACAGCTAACTAATTAAAACCTACCCACACCCTTAGGAAATGCAATAGCCCAAGCATGTAACAGGCTCACTAGTTACAAAGAAAACACCACATCTTTGGGAACCTTGGAAAGGCTCCAATATCTAACTTGCCTCTTCTTAGGAAGCAATTAACTAGCAAAAATGGTGACCTCAGAGCCCACATCCCTGGTTCCAGGCGAGGGTTTACAGAATCTCTCGTTGCAGCCTCATGTCCAGCCAAGCAACATGCACACTTAGATCTACTGGCACAAACGTGGTGGACTGCCACAACCTCCTCCTCTAGGGACAGTCTCTGGGGGGTGGAAGGGCTCAAGGCTGAAAGGAGCTTTGGAACATCATCCCCTGTAAAGCCATAGCTTCTCTTGGGATCTGCAGTCTAGTAGCTGCGATGTTGCAAAGAGCAAAATTTTTAGAGTAACACAGGCAAGGCTACTGCTTCCAAAAAAACTCCATTAATTCTGATTATTTTTTTTTTCTATAGATGTAGAGATTTGGGAATGCATACACTAAGGGGCATGGTGATGTTGCCTCAGTTTAAAGACAAAGCACACAATGCTCTTAGTTTCACCCACAGAGCTCAAGCAAACCAGTGCTGAAGGGGAAGGGCAGCAGACCAGAGAGCTAATGTTGGGATGTCCCTGGCACAGAGCTGCTGTAATTGCCCTAAGAGTGGCACTAGATCTGCATGGAAGAGGAATGAAGCAACACTTACTTGGATTAGGAATGAAAACATTTTAAATGAGCCATTTTCTGAAGGGCTGAAGACTATGAGCTGCCTGCTGAAGCTGAGAGCAGGTGCTAGTTGGTTGGATCATGGACAGGCAACACAAACAAATACAAAGGACTTCCCTATCACAAACTCACCATGTTTATTTAAAGAAAGGAACAAGTCAAGGACGTTAATACACAGAAAGTTACACTTTGTACACTTCCATTGTTCCTAGTCTGTTCAAGGATTTTTCTATAGTAGGTTACAGCTTAATTATGTGCCCATGTGATGGAGATAACTCTCCTCCTTTTACAGCTGAGGGACCTGAGATGTGCAGATGTTCAATCCTGTACTAGCTTTCGCTCCAGGTTGTCCAAAAAAAATCTGCCTGCAGCTCTGCTGGGCTCCTTGGAAATACAAAAACATTTAGACACGTGCTGTAGCACGTGAAAGCCACCACCCCAAACACATCCCTGCACAAGGGCAGCAGTGGAAGATCCTGCACCTCACCAGAGCTTGGATCAGTGCAGGAACATCTGTGTCCCTGGCCACCATCAAGCATTCTCCATGCTCAGGTCATGAAGCCTGGTCTGGCAGGTCTCTGGCTGGGGAAGTCTCAACACACCTTCCCCACAGAAGCACCATCTTCTTTTCACTGCAGACACTGGAATGCGAAATACAGCACTGCCCAGTGAGCAGCTATCTTGTCCTTAGGACTCATTGTGACTTTCTAGGAGTGTTCTCAGCATACCAGCTGACATCCCAGAAGGAAATTTTGAACTCATAATAATTTATTATCCCTCATTCCTGCAGATGACCTTTTAGGTCTCTTCCAACCCAAACCATTCTATGATTCTATAACGATAATCTCTTTGGCAGGCTTGGACAATTTGCTTGTTAACTGCTAGCTAAAACCTACTTAAACTTTTCCCTTAAAAAACTTTTTTTCAGCTTATGTGTGTGTGAATAAGTGCTTTTTAAGTATTATTTTCTATAGATTGTGTATTTTCATTTAAGACTCCTTGAAGCTCAGACCCCAAAGCTAGATAGGAATCCTTGGCCACAGCTTTGGATTTCAACCTGAGGTTGAAACTGAGGAACACAGGAAAGCTGCTGTTTTCTTTTTTTTTTTCTTTTTTTTTTTTTTTTTAGAAGGAAGAAACAGGTGAGGAGGAGAGGTGAAATGGATAGAATGTGAAGAGTTGTCTTGAAGAATAGGCATGACCAGCTTGAAAGCTTGGGATAAGAGAGAGAGGCAAAAAAGGGAACCTTGTGGTTGGTGCCTACTACAGGTCACCTGATCAAAGGGAGCCTGCTGATGAAGCCTTCTTTCTCCAGCTACAGAAGGCATTGAACTAGCAAGCTCTTATCCTGCTTTAGAACTTCAACCAGGTCCAACATCTGTTGTAAATGTTGCATGGCGAGCTGTAGGAAATTCAAGAGATTTCTGGAGTGCATTGAGGATAACTTCTTAAGCCAGCTAAACAGCCCTACCACAGGTGAGGCAATATTGGACCTGATGGTCACCAACCCCTGGCATCAATACAGGCTGGGGGATGAAGGGATTTAGAGCAGCCCTGTCAAGAAGGACTTGGAGGTACTCATGGATGAAAAGCTGGACAAGAGCAGACAATGTGTACTCTCAGCCCAGAAAGGCAATCATATCCTGGGCTGCATGAAAAGAAGTGTGGCCAGCAGGTCAAGGTGATTCTTCCCCTCTAGTCTGCTCTCATAAGATCTCACCTGGAGTTCTATGTCCAGCTCTGGAGCCCTCAGCATAAGAAAGACATGGACCTGTTGGAGCAGATCCAGAGGAGGGTCACAAAAATTACAGGAAAGCTGGAACATCTCTACTGTGAAGGAAGGTTGAGAGACTTGGGGTTGTTCAGTCTGGAGAAAAGAAGGCTCCAGGGAGACCTTATTGTGGCCTTTCAGTACTTAAAGGGGGCAGAAAGATGGGGACAGACTTTTTATCAGGTCCTGTAGCAATATGACTGGGACAGGTTTTCCAGAGAGGTGGTAGATGCCCCATCTTTGGAAACACTGACGGTCAGGTTGGATGGGGCTCTGAGCAACCTGATCTAGCTGAAGATGTCCCTGCTCACTGCCAGGGAGTAAGATTAGATGATCTTTAAATGTCCCTTCCAATCCAAACCATTCTATGATGATGCCAGAGAGTACACACATCACACATCATGAAAACTGACTTTCTAGGTGCAGCAAAGATAAAGGCAGAAGGAGCACCTGTTCACGGACTGCAAATGGCACTGGGAAAGTTCAGGGCTAGGATCACCCACTGAAAATGAGAAATAGGAAGGTACAAAGCTTATGAGTTTTGCTTTCATTACAGGTGCAACCCTGGGCAAGGCTGACATGCATTGCTACGTATTAAAAGCCCCTGCACAATGTTACACAAAGTGCACACGCTGTGCACTTGTGGCATGCAGAAGTCAGAAAGGAAACTGAGAAACAAATAAATCCAAGCATCACTAATGTGGATTTGATTTTCATTTTTTTGGCTAAAACTATTTCTGTGCTCAGTTTTTTAAATAAAACTTTGTATTGTCTACAGTCACTTCTCACCAGAGTCTCAGACTAGGTAAAAGGCTACTGCTAAATGGTTTGAAGGAAGATCTTGACTAGTCTTAAAGAGAGTCCTTCAAACCAAATCCTTAGGTTTGATACCTGCAGCAACAAGATTCTTATTTGGAAAATCTTACTGTATCTTCCAGATGAAATCAGTACAGAAGAGAGAGTCAGACTGTACCCATATAACCCATGTGTCACACAACACCAACACTTATTTTTAAAACTGTCTACCTATGCTGAATATGGTCTCTGATCACAGGACTTCCAAGAGTGTTTTCACACTTTTTCGTTTTGCAAATGTCGAGATCACTAAGGGATTAACTATAACATTTTATAATTAGATAATTTTTGCTTCTCAGCAGTTCATAAAATAAAAACCCTTACACCACAGGAATTTATTATTTTATTTTTTTTTTTGCCAGACTGTGAGCTCAAACACAGCCAAACCAATTCTCTGTACAACTCTCAAATGACAAACATGCAAACAAAAATATTTGCAGCAAAGCCTGGGAAGTGCCAATTTTCTTTGTAATGCAACAGAAAAACAAGAGATGCAGTATTTTTAAGTGCTTGGATTAAAAGTTATAACTCTCAGCAGGACAATATGTCAGGTGTAATTGCAAGGTCAGCTCTGCTGAATGAAGCTGAACCACATCCAACCTCTGTTTTTGCAGCAATGTATGTCATTATGTCACTACTTGGGACTACTGCAGCACAAAACCAGAGTACCATGTGCTCCATTTGTCCTTTGCTTGCTTCATAAAGCAGTAAAAATAGCCCCAGGAAGGCACAGCTACACTGTAAGATTAATGAAGAGTTGGGAGAAGGTCCTGAGCTTTCTCCTGGGAATGCACTAGGAGGACAACACCAGCAGCAAGAGAAGAGCAGACCCCTAAGGATGCAGGTGGACAATAAAGCAATGAATCTGAGAGTGGCACATCATCACAAGCTAATATGGCTTAATGATTGTGATGAAGGATCCATCCATGATCAGCTTTGGTCTCTGGAAATCTCCAATGGCAATGCAATTCATTGGCTGCTGCAAATTGCATCCTGCTGATCTGAAGATTGCAGTATATAGTTATGCAGAAACATCATTCATACCCTCATAGTCCAAATGCATAACCAAATAGGTATTTAAGGGGCTCTCCACAGGGGGCTTGGCGGGCACACCTCATAATCCCTTCATACATGCAAAATAAGGATCTGAACTGCTGACATGCAGTGGGGCCTGAAATGTGAGAACAGCACACAGAAAGTTCCATATGCAATTATTCATAAAAGCAACACTGCTTCAGTTTTTAGGAACATTTTGGGAACATTTACAAGATGATGACTGGCCTGATTTAATAGTATGGAAATGGCAGCAACTAACAACAGCTCTCAGAGGAACAGAACAAACATGAGTATGTTCAAGTCACAGACAGAAATAGTCAGTAAAAAATAAATTATTGAGATGGTCAAGGTTTTCAAAAATTGACTTCAATTTTGAAGATATTTGGGGTAGTCAATTTGTAATGGAGGCCTGTTTTTCAGAATACTCTGGCAGCAATGGCACTGTGTGGCATCTCAAATTGGGCACCCAGGAACTGTGATATCCCCAATGAAAATCTTCTTTTCTGCCAGTCACCAAAAAGATGAAGTGCTCAGATGCAATGATGTCTGCTCACATTCTCACCTCCAGGTTTGCTGGGAAACACACTGCTCTTCTACCCATTCCTGTGAGACACAAGAACAGCCTGAGTTTACCCAGATTCAATTGAAGTGGGAGCACACTGCATTCATTTTTAAGAAAGTCCTTTCAGGATTGTTCCATTTGTTCATTAGAGACAGAACTATGAACTGCAGGGGAAAGGACAGTTTAAACCCTGCCCTCATGAAGTGTTTGATAATTTTGAAAACTGTGGAAAAAATATGCATGCAGAATAGAGAAAATAAAAAGGTGAGAGAGCCTCAGGGTGAGACAAATTTGTGGAATAGCTTTGGTCTTTGAGTCAGGAAGACTGAGAGTTTGAAACTTTGTGAGATAATCCAGATTAAACCCCATTCATCTTCTTCCTTTTTGTCCCTTCCTTCACCTCTCTCAACCTGCCATCTCCTCTCTGGCATAGCTCAAGCCTCAAATTCATCCTTTACTTCAAGTTCTCACACATGCAAGTTTATTTCACTCTTCTGAATGGAAGTAAACAAATTTTATTTTCATAGCTTTCTCTCCCAATGCCTTCTGCATGGTCTGATACATTAATTCAGATTATCATTCTGTGCACTTTTTGCATTAATTCTCAGCTGACTGACCCTCTTCATCTGTAATTATTACCATGAAGGTTTTGAATATCATTAAACTCTTCTCACCGACTGCATTAACTTTAAAAGGTAATTTGATTAATTCTGCAAGCCAGTGGTAGATGGAGATTTAACACCTCATGGAATTTCTGCATTATCAGTATTTTGCAGCAACTAGATCTGAAAGATAAACGGAATCCTTGGAGACCAGATGAAAAAGGTTGGTTGTTTTTGTGAAAGATTTTAAGTAATTTTGTTAAGCTTTAAAACCAGTGTTCTAAATTGTTTTTTCCCAGAATTACAAACAGATCATTCCTCTGCATTCCCCTGCAGTACTGATTTAATAACTTTTCATTTCTGTGAAATGCATATATTTCCAGCTCAGCCAAAGGTTCTTCACTTGGGAAAACACAATGACTGGGAGGCAGCAAAAGTTACCAACTTATAAATTGTAGAATGCTGTAGCCTGCCAAAACAGTCCACATGTAAAGACTTCACCTCACTTCAAAACTTCTTGGAGACCAAAGAGGCATGCCAGTGCAGTTTGCAGTGACTGCTGTCACCTACAGCTAATGCTAGCATGTTTAAATAAAGGTGCTGGAGGACTGCAATTTTGTAAAAGATGATCCATAATCTTACTGGGCAGCAAAGTGTTGCATTAATGACCCAGTGTAGGGAGCTGCAGATAATAATTCTCTAGCAGAGATTTCCAACATCTCCTCCATAGACATGTCTGATGGCTGTACTAGCAACCAGCTCTTTTCTGGGTTTATTACTTCAAGGGTAGTAGGTAAAATACCTTCAAAGGTATTTTAATATTAATTAAAATTTCATAAATGTTAACAAAGGTTCAGATTACAGATTAGTGTAGGGAGTCAGTGCTACATGCTTCCTTGCACGGCATATATTGAAGGGCAGTGAAAACAGATATGCCCCAAGGAACAGGCAGCAAGAAATGCCCCAAGAAGAAGCAGCATATGTAGAAACCATTACTCTCATCTATGCCAGAGTCCATCAGCAATAAAGACAAACTGCTGACCCAGTCAGGCAGAGCTGCTGGAGAAAGGATGAGTTGAATGGATGGCTGCTTCACAGAGCAAGTGCAAATTTATCCCAGATTCCACTGTATAGGAGAGAAAAACCCTTTCATAACTGCAACAGATGCTAATGAAGAGACTTAAAATACAGTGTGCTGCTGCCAGGCAGTGGCCATCACAGAGGCAGAAGTGTCTGGTCAGCCTCCAGAAAAATCTCCCTCTCTGTGCGTGCATAGAAGGACTTCTACAACTGCTGGAAGGTGCTCCCTTGCCGTGCTCCCATCCCTCTGCCATCACTCTTCCTCCCAGCAGGGTGGCCCTGAGCAGGCTGCTGTATGGCATGCAGCTGGTCTCAGAGGAAACGTGGGGGTTTTATTGTAGAGAATCCTTAAAAATTTGAGTTTGTTTTTTGAGACTGTAGATCTTGCAGGTGAAAATACACTCTTTGGCACGTCAGGTAGCTTAACAAGCACATGGTCGGAAGGCTGGAAGACAGTTCTCTGAGGAGCTTGCTGGTGTATTTATTTCATCTGAAGTCTCTGGCTACTAATTGCAATGACATCCAATGACTTTTTAAAACTGAAACATCTAATTAATGTAAGTCAAGGAACCAATACTTTAATCTATGTTAATACAAGTAAATCAAACTGCTGGGGAATGGGCACCTGCACTGGCCTGTTACTTGCCATAATTTTTCACTCTCAGTTCAGTTTCTGGGATGGTTTTGGCATGACCATCTGTTTTTCTCATACAATGCTTAGGAATGGCTCAGGGCTTAGCCATCTCTGGATGAGTTTAAGGGTTGTTTGGATGCAGTGTTGGTGGATTAGGTTTAGGGTAGAATGTTGTAGAGTAGGGATGATGGTTGAACTCAGTGACCCCAGGGGTCTTTTCCAACCAGAATAGTTCTATGATTCTGTGATTCTATGATTCCAGATAAGCTGTAGGTGCCCAGCCTTGAAGACAGCTGCAGGAAGCCTTAGCACAGGTCCCTCCATTTTGCTCAGGAGCCACATTTAAGCTGAGACTTCCACCCTCGGTCTCTGTCCAAGCCTTGCTGCTGGAGAGCCCATGACTTGTCTCACAGTTAGACTGAGTACAATAATGGGAATGTTCCTGTGCTGCTGAGACTGAACACAGTGTGGTCCTGAAGGGCATGAAAAATGTGCATGAGGAATGCATTTTTGCTGTTTCTAGTAACACTAGAACTAGTAACACCCCTTCCCCTTCCCTCTCTCCTTCCCTTTCTTCTTCTCCTTTCTCTTCCCTTTTTCTCTTCCTTCTTTTCCTTTTTCTTTTTTTTTTTTTTTTCTTTTTTACATTTTTTTTCCCCTACAGAACCAGGAGGGGTAAGTGAGGCCAAAATCTGGTAGTCATCTTTATGTTAAACAATTATTCAGTATAACAGGGATTCACAGACACAATTTATCATTTTAGCTTTTTGGGATAATGAGTGTAATTTGTTCCTCTAAACCCAGCATGTTTGCAAATCATATTGTCTAATACTGCATTTTGTCTAGGACAAAGTGCTGTGGGAGCAAGTGCTGATGACCCGCTGGAGCCCAAGGGGACGGGGCTGACAACTACTGGGGTGCTTGCCCTGTGGGTCTGCAATGTGAGGGTCCCACTCCAGCAAATGGGACACCAAAAAATGGGACACACAAAAAGCTTTGATGTCACAAGTTCAATAACGTTCAGAGCTGTCTGTGCACTGATTAGTTGGACACCAGGAACAGCTTTAACTCCACCCTTAGTTACTGTCTTGACTATGTTGCGACTGGTGTTGTAGTTGCTATCTCTACAAATTGTAGAGCTAATTAAACATCTGCTAACAAGCACTATTGTTAGATCAATGGAGACAAAATTGATCTACAGAAATAAGTCAGGATTTCCCAGTGGTCAGCATGGCTTTGTTCTCAGGTCAGGAGGAGACTGAGTCCATTTGTTCTGCCCTATTAAAAAAAAAAAAAAAAGAGTTGTTCCTGCTTCAGACTGTGCTCAATATTCACTTAAATGTATAGACATGTCAGTGTATTCAAATGCATAACCACACTTCATCTGTTGTGTGTACCTCACTATCTAAGCTGCATGGTGTTATTTCTGCTTCCTGACTGCATCAGTTTAAATAGCGAAATAATAGCTATGGACAAAACACTTCAGAGACTTTTTTTTTTTTTTAAATAAATAATACTGCTTTTTGATATAGTTTTAATTAATATGTCGTTAATATGTCGTTTAGGTCATTAATTTTCCATGTCAGTTCAGTGAAATGGACATAGGTCTTTTTCAGGCCTGCATTTCTATTATTCTCTAACATATTCTTGCATCAACCAAGTCTGGGAAATAACAACATGTCAGATATTTACAGCAAAAATATCTACAGCAAATCTGCACAAACAGAACATAATTATCTTAAATAAACTTTAGTGTTGTTTAAAATTCCTATTGTTTAAAATGTACACACTGTGTAGCATTCCTAGTGCATATAGAGCTTAAAAAGAAAACTGGTGCTCTTCAGCTCTCCGGAAAAACTCTGGATGAGATTCACTAAATCTGATTTATCAGTAAATATCAGAGACGAAACAATAAGCTCATATATCCAGTGCCTTTTTTTTGCCAATTCAACTGCATAGACACATATATATTTCTTTTTGCAAGCTTCAGTTGCAATGCCACTCAAATTACAATGAAACAATTATTTGCCTCGAACACGGAGGGAAGGAAAATGAAAGATGTTCAAAATGAAACAGCAAAATGTTGCTTCCAACATACATTTCATAAGGTTTTGTATTATGAGTGGGCTGAAGCACGACAGCAGGAGGAGAGAAGAAAGGCAGCCTGCAGAAGATGCTGCAATGGTGACCATCCTGCCATCAAAGGGATGGTGGGACCCTCAATGATGTGGCTGAACCCACTCCATGGCTACTCCTCTATCACAGCATATGCCCCCTCTTTTATATTGACCTCTTCAACTCTTTCCTTTCCAGTAAACAATAATAGAGACTTTTCAATTCACCAGTTACTCTTTCTGCATTTCCAAAGCCCTTCCTACCCACCAGGTTACCTTACTGCTCACCACATAAATAACCCTGCATCAGTTTCTCTTCCATCACCATATGGCACCGGTTAGAAAAGGCAGTTTATAATTCTATCCATAGCCTTGGCATCAGTTGGATGGCAATTAATCCTTCCATTAAAATATCTTCAAGTATTTTTTTTAATGTTGTACTGTGTGTTAGGGGCATTGTGATACTGTATGTATATACAACTGTAAAACATTTGAATATGGAATTCACAACACACAACTTTTTGTAATGGAAGTTAAATGAGCGAAACCTGATTTTAATATCATGTGTCTAATAGATGCAGGGGAAGGACTGGGCAATGGTAATATCACATAACCCATTCTGTTTTTTAATGTATTTTGTGATCACTTTGCAGACAACACCAAAACCCAAGCTAACATACACTGAAGGGATGCAAAACTGACATTAATACTTCCTTTCAAAAATTTGTGTCCAGATGGGAGAGGAAAATAAACCAGGTACCTGAGGGACAATGCTCTGCTTAATCTCCCTTAAAGTGGAAGCAATCTCACCTAAGGTATGCAGGAGTTTTTAAGTGGGTTTGGATACAAAGGAGACACATGTATCTGCTGAGTGAAACAGAAGCAGGCAAATTAACAGAATGCTGGTAATGAAGTGTTTATGCATTGTGCTGTGATATAAGCACATCCTCATCCATGACCAACACTTTAAAATTTGTGAGATTATTTACAAGTAACTGAAATACAATATGCGCTTTGTGAAAATCTACTTTTCATCCTGTTGGTTTTGAACACTATTCCACTGTAAAAGGCAAGGAGATATTTGTTGTACTTCACTACCAGAGTCTGTGAAAGCAAGGCAAGGATACAAATGCCTTCAGAATTAGGTGTTCAGAAAACAAGAGCTTTGGGTAATCTTCATAAGAGAGACCTTATTGAGGGTGTCACTGGGACTGACTAGACCCCAAAATATTTTTATCCCTGACTTAATACACAGACCCTGTAGAAACAGCTTGAGTAAATTCCCTCAGGTAAGGATTTCGGTGCATTAAGGGATGCCTGGATTTAGACATCATCTAATACAAAAAGTAAGTGGCTCTTTTTACCTCTGCTGGGATGGCTGATTCTCTCCATTCCATTTGAATGCTTGTAAGCTTTCTCATCCTAACTACACACAGAGATTTTGATGGGCTACAGACTGGTCCAACAAACACTAAAAGCTCTTAATCTATACCACAATAAAGGATGCTACTAAGCTTAACCTGTTGTTAACCTGAATGTTAGATATATACACAAAGTGGCAAAAATACAAGGAAAATTAAGAAAAGATGATGACCATGGAGAAAGTTTGTTCCAAAAATATTTCTGTTTCCAATAGAAAAAGAAAGATGTGATGGAGAAGACGTGATCATAGACTCATGGGTATCACAACCTGTCACACCTCTCTCTCCATATTGTTGCTTTGAATGATATCGTGCTTTACCAAGTAGGGCATTTTCTTGATAGAGAGCAAGAATTTTCTTTCAGAAACTTAAGAAAAGGATTGCCCTTCATTTTGCATTTTGTCATCTTCTGTTTTGGTTACAAGTTGTGTATTGCTTTTTCTTAATCTAGTGGCTAAATTTAATAATTGTTGTCCCTTGATACTTACTTAGGAGGAGGACAGCAAAGGTATGGTTCCCTGATTCCAGATCTTTGGGCCTCAGAGGATAATGGCATTGTCTAAAAATCTGTAGCTTTTCAAAGATAAACGCATTCCACTTTGTCAGCATTTTGCCAGCTTTTTAATACACAGACACAAAACTTATTTTCCTTAACAAAGTCTTTGTCAGGACAGAAATCAGTATTCAGCACTAAAAACAACAGCTTGCTGAGTGTCCTGACAAAAAAAAAAGGAAAGCACAATAATAATATTTTTATTAGTTGCATCTTTACAACAGCATTTAAATATATGGGTGAATTCCTAGTATATAAATATATAAATATTTCTTACTAACACAATAAAATGTTTATAACATTGAAAACCATTCAAGAACCTAGAAAATATCTTAAGCTTCAATATCAGGGAGCTTGTGAATGAATGCATAAATAAAAAGCTATGCCCTTATTTAAATTAATTCCTAATTCATATCTCCTGCAGCTTTTAAATAATTTTAAGAGGTTAATTGAAAACGCAGAATATTTTAAAAGGCTTCATGCTTAATTAATAGGATTTATCTCCTTTCATTTTTGCTATAAACTTTGCACAGGTGAGCTGCACAATGAATGAGTTACAGGCCAGGAAACAACATAGAGAATAGCTCTTTCCTCCAGTCAGGAGATTATTTCAGATTGCTCACAAATGTTTTCTTGCCTGGAATAGTCTGACAAAGCTAAAGATCGATTGGATACCTTGAATCAGATATGGAACATGAGCAGCTTGCGTTAAGTCATGTAATCTTTGCTATTCTGATGGTTTTGCTAGAGGAGAAGAATGTTAAGTATGACCTTTTTGGAAGATCACTCAATGGGAAAATAACTGGGTTTTGCACTCAAACTTCCTACAGCCCTCTGGTCACTGGTGGATGCCACTGAATATTCTTGCTGCAGGATCAAACTTTTGTAAAAATAGAGGCTGGCATAGGTAGTAGTTTCAGGTACTTAGATATTTAAGCACAAAGTTAGCTACAGGAATTTATCACCACACTCTCTGAAAATGGTGCAAACCTGGGAAGTCCTTGGAGAGGACTCCCATTGAGGGCATTCTCAGTTGCCATTAAGGCAGTTGCAATAACAAGGCAGGTGTTGGCGAATTCCAGGACAATCTATTTGGGGAAGGACCAAGGGAGAAAAGGATGGAAGGTGTCCGGCTGGTGTCATGGCACTAGGACAGTGTGGGCAAGGTAAAAGTAGAACTGCTGCTTACTGAAGCCCACCACAGCAGGTGAAGACATTCAATATGGCCAGTGGGGGGTAAGAGCAAGCAGTCTACATGCAGGGGAGGCTGTCAGAGTGGGCAGCACCAGCGAGTTTTAGAAGAGATTGGGCAGGGCCAGTAGTGGATGGGGAAGGGGAGCAGGCAGGAGATGCTGGAGGAGTGCAAGGCAGAGGCTGGAGAAAGTGGCCAGACTTCTGTGCTCTCCCCAGGTAATTTTGCCACTGCAGAGTTGAGAGGACAGGACAACATGAACCCTCTTACTGCCTAGGATGGCATTTCTCACATGAATGTTATAATATTTGAGATGCCAAAGTGAAATGCTACTGAGCATAAAAGAATAAAATCACAGCCTCACAAGAAATAATCAGAGTTAGAAACCACAAGAAACAGCCTGGCTATTCAGCAGTTTTATGTTGAAGAACCATTCACCAAAGCTGCTGAGCTCTGAGTGCAGATAAGCACCCGTTGGCCTTGGTGTGAAACTGCTCCTGCAGGAATCTCGCACCACATGCCATGAGGCTGCTGATACAGACTTCTTGTTCACTCATAGGGGACCATCAACATCTCAGTTACAGGAGGTAACACTGAAAAAAACTAAATGGCTTTCTACAGCCCTGGAAATCTACCCCAGCCTACTGTCAGGGCAAAGGACACCCTGCCCCATCTGTGTCCATTCTGCTCTCCATCCACACTCAAGCCTGGTGCCGAGGCACTAAACACATCTTCAGGGGTGTTTGAGGTGGTTGGAAGGGCAGGACAGCCTGGCTGACCAGCACACGGTTTCCTCTCTGAACCAAGGAGAGAGAAAGGCACAGAAGCTGTGCTGAAACCACCCTGCTCCAAGTGCTCAGCCAACACCAGCTCAATGGCACAGGCTGGGGACACCACTTCCCTTGAACCCTGCACCTGGGGTCTGCCTGAAGAACTTCAGTGTCAGCGGCTGGAAAGCAGGCAGGGAGATGGGACCCAGCCTTCCTTTGCCAGCCATAGGCCAGTGGCAGTGCCCAGCTGGCTTGCAAGTGGGTTTTCCCCTTGCTTTTTATATCTTTTCTTCTTGCTCCGTGCAAACTGTCCTCAGAGAACAGTGGAAAACCTCTCAGAAGAGAGTGTCAATGCCACCCTTGAAGGACAATGCCTTTCCTGCTCCTGTTGTCCTCCACAGCTTCAGCTGGCTCCTCAGCATAGCAGAGAATGGCTCTGTCCACAGTGTACTAAGGGTAGACTTTATCTTTTAATGTAAAAATAATATTAGTAGTATATATCTGTTGAGGAGAGAACACTGTCAACACTATATATCATGCACGGGATCTTCACTGGGAAAAGCATTTTGATGGGGTTTAAATGTTTCTTTATACTCTGAATATAACTTATGCAGAGTATCTGACCACAATCTAAATTTTCTTCCTGACCAGTCTCCTAAGCAGCTACCACTAATATGCTAAAGCAGCCCAGATGGCACTACAACATTTTGAAGGCTTTTAAAAGCTACTTGCTGTGTTCCCAGGGGAAAGCACCACCAGGGAGTGGTGCAGGGCTGAGGAAAGCCTCACACAGCTCAGGAGAGGTCAGGAAATTCTTTTACCCACTTTTGCCTGATGGCAAATGAACAGGTTTCTGTATTCAGCTGCAAACACAAAAAGCTGGATGGATCCCTCCAGCAAGCTTAAAGTCCATCTGCTTCAGCAAGCACAAGGGATGAAGGTTGGATGGCTGCAGAAAGCAAAACATTCCAGTTTAAGGGAGCATTTACAGGAGCCCACATGGGTCTGGTGGTACTTGGTTTCTTACCACATTAGCGGTAAGAGAGCTGGAGATGGCTGGTGGATCTCATTGTGACATGACTCTATTGCACCCAGGACCATGTTATCTCTTTGCACAGGGAGGGGATGCCAGGCCTGCTCCCTGCTGCCAGGAGCAGCTGGCCAGCAAACACTGCCAGCAGTCTGTGGGGACACACAATTACACTCCCTGAGACAAAGCTGAGGAAGCGATAAGGAAAGAAGCTCGTGGCTTTTCAACCGTTTTTGAGGGACAAAAGCCAAGAACCATCAATTTTTCTGCATGAAGTGCCTGCGTTCAGAAGAAAAATGCTGTGATCTTTCTTTGCTTTCAGCTCTGAGCTAATTATCCCGTCTCCTCTTCGCAAGGCTGCCTTTGTCACGTATTTCATTAAAAAATGAGTTGAAGTAGTTTCAGCTGTGCCAGTTGGGAGTCTATCACTGTATCTCTGGGAATCCCACAGAAAGGAAAACTTCAGGGGAAATGTACTGAGATTTATGCATCTGAGGTTGATACTAAAATGCCCCACAGATGGAAAGGGTGCCAGATCAAACCACCACAACCAGAAAATGCAACTAATGTTAGCAAGCATAGTAAGGAAGTTGAATCAGAGCACATGTTGTCACCCTGTTATCCAGAGTGCAAAAGCACAGACTGTGAGGTCCTCCAGCAAAGAGATTTGCTTCAGACAGAAGGTGTAAAGGCAGGATGGCTGCAAAGTTTTCTGTGGGTAGCTCTAAGAGGGTATCACAGACCAAAAGGACTGAACAGGAATACAGAGCACAAGAGTCAAATGCATTTTGGAGGTGTTGATACCAGTGGTGCCCAGGGCTACGCTCTGCATTTTTCCCACTGGTGACAAGATCAGCTTTTAACTTCAGCTGAGAATTAAACCTGGTGAATGCTACCTCAGATCCCAAGACCAAGTCCTTGTCTGGCCAAGAAATGTCCTGATCTGCACAAACATAGGGCAAAGAAAGTTTATTATTATTCTTTGGTCCATTTGTCCCCATGGATTAGAAGGAGTAAGTGACTTAGCTACATCTAGTTCAGCCCAAGCCAGGGAAGACAAATCTTTCCTGTTATGGGGACATCTTCATAAAATCTAACTTGACAACAGTGAGACATTTGATGAACTATGTTTTCTCACTTGCTTTTTGTACTTTTTTATCTCACTGCTTTTTGTATTTCTCTGCAGATGTACATCTGCTGACTTGTCTTGTATGACACCTGCTGCCTTCATGCTCTGTGTTTGAGCAGTAACCCTAACTTAGCCCTAACCCTAATCCCAAACAGCCACATCATTAGGGCTCCTCTGAACAGAATCACAGAAACACACATAATCATAATAAAAAGCTAGTAACAGAATAATAATAATAGGCTGTGGCAGAAACACAGCATTTTAGCTTAGTAGAGATTGCTGGCCACTGGGGGCATCTTTTTAGGTATGTTACAGAGCTGAGCTGTGGGTGCAGCTGCAGGCTGTGGCTGATCCAGCATTAAGTATCATACAGTCATAGAATCATAGAATTATTAAAATTGAGAAAGACCTTCAAGATCATCAAGTCCAACTACCACAACCACTAAACTATATCCTGAAGTGCCGCATCTAAACGCTTCTTGAACACCTCCAGGGATGGTGACTCCACCATCTCCCTGGGCAGCCCATCCCAATGCCTCACCATTCTTTCAGTAAAGAAATTCTTCCTAATATTCAACCTAAACCTTCCCTGGCACAACTTCAACCCATTTCCTCTCATCCTATCACTAGTTACTTAGGAGAAGAGACCAACACTGGCCTTTCTACAACCTCCCTTCAGGTAGTTATAGAGAGCAATAAAACCTCCCCTGAGCCTTCTCTTCTTCAGACTAAACAACCCCAGTTCCCTCCACCTCTCTTTGTATGGCATGCTCTCCAAATGCCTCACCAGCCTCCTTGCTCTTCTCTGGACATGCTCCAGGACCTCAATGTCTCTCTCACACTGTGGTGCCCAGAACTGAACACAGCATTCAAGCTGTGGCCTCACCAGTGCCAAGTACAGGGGTATGATCACTTCCCTACTCCTGCTGGACCCACTGTTTTTGATACAGTCCACGATGTCATTGGCCTTCTTGGCCACCTGGGCACACTGCTGGCTCATGTTCAGCCAGCTGTCCATCAGTACTGCCAGATCTTGTTCCACTGGGCAGCTTTCCAGCCACTCTTCCCCAAGCCTGTAGCGTTGCTTGGGGTTATTGTGACCAAAGTGCAGGACTCGATACTTGATCTTGTTAAACCTCATCCTGTTGACCTCAGCCCACTGATCTAACCTGCCCCCTCTGCAGTGCCTTCCTACCCTCAAGCAGATCAACACTTGAGCTCAATTTAGTGTCATCTGCTAACTTGCTGAGGGTGCACTCAACCCCCTCAGCCAAATCCATTGTTAAAATTTTAAACAGAACTGAGCCCTGGGGGACCCTGCTTGTGACCGGCCGCCAGCTGGATTGAACTCCATTTGTCACAACTCTTTGAGCCCGGCCATCCAGCCAGTTTTTAATCCACCCAAGAATCCAACTGTTATGCCACGCGCCACAAGTTTCTCAAGGAGAATGCTGTGGGAGATGGTGTCAAAGGCCTTACGAAAGTCCAGCCTTTCCCTCATCCACTAGGTGGGTCACCTTGTCATAGAAGGAGATCAAGTTGGTCAAGCAGGACCTGCCTTTCATGAATCCACGCTGGCTGGGCCTGATCTCACCATTATCCTGCAATGGCCATGTAAGCTCACCCAAGAGGAACCGCTTCATAATCTTCCTCGGTACTGAAGTCAGGCTGACAGGCCTGTAGTTCCACAGATCCTCCTTTCAACCTTTTTATCACAGTTCTTGGTCACCCTCCTTGTTTTTTACTTTCGCCCTCCCCAGGAGTACAGCATGATTTTTTTTTTTTAGTTCTCTGCAGACAACTCAGAGGCCTTAAAAACACCTTTCAAAAGCTCCAAGAGACAGGATGGCAAGAGTCATGTTCACCTTGTTATTACCTTGTTATTATCTGGGACAGATTTCTGTTAAAGGACATTTATGGGGCTTTCTTCACTGCTCCCACCACTGGGAGCCCTCTTGCCTGGGCTGGACAGCAGTGCAAATGCAAAGTGGACCTCTGCAGAGCATGGGAGGATTTTGATGCTTCTTTTTGCAGCTTTAATTTTTGTATGAGCTCTCAGGAGTCCCAGGCCAGCCTAGAGCTTTTTTCATGATTGAAGACACTGTAATATACTTACTATCCTTTGGGGTTAAATGCATCTCTGAAGTTACGCAACTGATCTTTACACTTGTAAAATCAACTAGGAGCTAACATCTTACAAACTATGCTATACCCATCTGTATTAAAGAGAAATTATGTATGCTTTCAAGTCCACTCTCTGCTAGCGCACAATTTATCAGTTGGCTGTATCTGTATTATTCATTTTCCTAAAGGGATAAACTTCATTTTTTTACTTCTTAGGATGTATCACTCTTTTTTTTCTGTACTAACTCAGTAGCAGTTAGTAAGCTGGATGTTATCAGGAAGCTGAACATTATCTGAGCCTTGTAACAGCCCTGTTGGGTGTTTTATTCTTGGAAAAATGATTCGCTATTGATGTCTGTGGTCAGGGGTAAAGTCTAAGCGCAGTAAAGTAGAGAGTAAAATGAAACTCCAGGAGAAGTGAATAACAGGGTTTTAGGAAGAGAAAATATCTTAAACGGCAAGTCTAAGTCATAGAAATGAGTGAACAGATGGAAAAAAAAATCCTTCCAAAAGCCTTGAAAAGTACAGTGTTTTCCTTCCATTCCCACCCTGCACAAATCGATTTATTGCAGGTGCATTGTTCAAGTATTAGATTTGCCCTGGAACATTTCTGACCCTGCTGGGCTGCCAATTTCACCATCTTTTTCTCACACTCCTATAGCAAACACATACACAGAGATTCAAAAGGATTCTTCATATTTCAGAAATACCAGGCAAAGCTTAAAAAACAAGATTCAAGAATAATAAGTCATGGCTTCCTTCAGCTAGCTCTTAACATAAACATACTCCAACATAAATACCAGTTCTATTTGAGGAGCACCACCATTGTTTTTCTTTCTAGTGGTCCCTGACAGCTCACCCTTCTCCAGCTCTTGCCTTTAGTGTTACACCACCGTTTTTTGCCTCCCCATGGCAGGCTTGTGCCATGCTGTATGTATGACCCAGAGGCAGCTTAAATGCTGCTGCAATACATTGCCATAGTAATTGTTCAAGATTAAAACATCTCTAAAGTTTTACAGAGATTGTGCATTCACTGTTGGGATGCTTTGCCTACATAGAAAAGTTATCTGCAAAATTACAGGTTTTCATATTTGGGAAAGCAAGCCCAGGCTGCTACCAGGCAGTTATGTTACAGCCAGCAGAGCAGCTATAGGAAATAGGCAGAAACTCTCTGCAAGAATCAAATAGTCCCCAAAGCCTGAAGACCATTTCATTACAGGCACTCAGCAAGATGGAAATTGAAAGCAAAGTTTCATCTAAGTGTAATTCAGTGATTTGGAACTTAAGTGTGCCTAGAAAACTGGCTTTGTACCTTTGCCTTTGCAATTTATCTGGTTCCTCTTATTTTCTTAACATTTTCCATTTGTTCCTATGTCCTTTTTCACCCTTTCATTTTCTTCCTGACTCCTGTCTACTTCTCCTCACAGACCCACAGGAACAGGTTTCTATTCACTTCGAAGAAATAAACATTTCAGGCTGGTTTTGATGGGACAAATTCTGGATTGATTGAGACTTGTGAAAAACCTCATAAAAGCAAAAAGGTTTCTAACAAAACTGAGGGAGCAGGTACCAGCTATGATCCTCTGCCCTGTGAGTACAGCTTATACCCAACGAGAGCAAACCTCTTGCACAGAGTTGCTTTCACCCACTAATTGGATCTGAATTCAGGATGATTCCTTGTATAGGGACTTAACATAGCAAAGTCGTCACAAAGAAGTTGGCAAATTACATGGTCATTACCTGGAAATTTGATGGCAGTAGCTGACACAATGAAAAATTGGTTTCTCCATAAATGTGATGCTGAACTTAAGGGAAAGTAATGTCTTTCCTGATTTCAGTCTCTTACAGAGAAATTGTTCTGTCTTGAACATTACAGTCTTCTCATCCTCTTCTGTTTTGAGCAAAGACAGTTGGCACAGATAGAAGTGCCTTCTTGGGATAAATGAAATACGTTTTGAGTCTGCATAGTGCTAAGCATGTGTGTCCTCATGTCTTCTGTGTTTTGCATGGCATTGCAGAGGAACTGGAGATACATGACTATGGGTTTTGGACGCAGTTGCCAGGATCAGGCATCCTAAATGGCAGGCACTGCTGGTAGGTGCCTCTTTCTTTTCTGGATCTGGTCCAAATCTTTCATTACAGTTGATTCTTTCAGTATTGGAAAAGTTTCTTCTAAGATTAAAATTTATCACTTGCAAAAGTTTTCAGCTTTTAAAGAGTGGTGATGTGCATCACTCTAATGCCATGTGCTTTTTCTTTGTTGGGAGAGTAATGAATGAGTGGCAGGCTTCTGAGTTTTGGCAACCAATCTAGACAATTTCAAAGAATTATACTCATGTGCAAAAGATGAGAGACTAAATTTTCTGTTATGAGTCCTGTAAAGAATATGCCTTCACTATGCCAAAAATACTCAATTAAAAGCTAAAAATAAAAATAGATTTAAATGTAAGTGTTAGGCCTGCCCATGGATCAGTACTGATGCTATTTCAAAAGTCTAGAATACTTGCTCTTCACACTCCTTGAGGTAGAGAGCAAGGGGATGGAGGCTTTAAACATGCGTTACAACCATGAGTGGCTCTCAGCCAGCTATGCGAGCTGGTAGAGCACACATCAGAAATCTGCCTTTCATGGCAGATTCATCTGTGGAGAGGTCTGCAGGAATTCCCTCCTTCCGGCCATGGTGGGGCTCCCTTGGGTCAAACCAATTCTCATTTCACTGCTACAAAGCAACATGGCCTCAGCAGTGGCTGTGGTTAGTGGCTTTTGTTCTCCTCATGATAAGAATCCAAGAAATAAATAATCTATGTGGGAACTTCTGCTGAATTCTTGAGTGTTTGTGTATTTGGATTCAAGGATGGCAGCATCACCTCCTACTGCAGGAGAGAAATGGCCATGAAAAAGAGGACATGTGGGAAGCAGAAGCATGCATAAAGGTGTGGTACAATCCTACAGTCACTTCAGTAACACAGATTTTGTGTATCTCCTGTTTTGCATGTGAGACGGACACCAAACTGCTCAACGCTGCCAAAGCTGGAGCCATTCTGAACATGCTCCTGGCTATGGGGAACTTGTGCATTAAAAACACAGGTGTCAACAGACAGACCCATACAAAAAGATGAGATGGGACAAGGAGATTCATAATCTTGGACCAAGGTACTGATATTCTGCCTGAACTCCCTTAACTGCCTCTGGGGTTTTACATGACTGTGGATCTACATGTAGCAAAACTTACTACTTTAAGACACACAAAGCAAGAGTAAAACAGCTTCTGCTGGACAGACAAAGGGCTGTGGCCACAGAGAAGGGACAGGGCAAGGAACCATCTCAAGGATACTATGTGCATATGAGAGAAACTCCAGTAATCTGAAAAAGCTGTACCAGCGGGACCCGATAATTGCAGAGGACACCAGCCCAAGCAAAAAGGGTGCATTAAAGAAATGGTGGGAGCAGATATTTATAAACTGTATTATATCTAGATGTCTTATGTTAGCTCAGGTAAAGGGTAAAGGCAAAGTGTAGGTCAGGTGAAATTGGCTTTACTCACAAAGAAAGCATTGCCTGAACATATATCAACTACAAAATAGTAGGCACATGGTTATTTGGAATATAAGCTAAAAACTGCTTTGCTGACTGGCAAGGACTGAGGCCTTTCCAGCAACCAGCATTCTAAATATTCCACAAAGCCACATTTGCCAAAGATGTAAAATATATCACAAAGACAAAACAGTTTTCCCAATAAATGCTTGTGCTGCTTCTCCCTTAGTTGTGCATTTGTCTGCAAACACCCTTCTACTTGCTATTTCAAATCACTGATATTATTCCTATTTTATGCCTTCTATTGTGACGCTTGTTGCCAAATAAATAACCCTTCTAATTTTTAGTGCCTTCATGTGAGGTTTTCCTGCAATTTTATCACTTACACTGAGGCCATACAGTGACCACTCCATGGTCTCTGAAGATGTACCACTATCTTCTTCAGATGGTTTATCCTCCAGAACCACAGACTGTTTGTTGAACCTGGATCATATTAGAGTTCACTAGGAATGGGGGTATTAATTGGGATGAATTAATCAGAGCACTAGCATGCCACTTCATATGCCTTCTGGAAAAATAATTAAATTATTCATAGGAAAGCAAACCTTGGTACTAGGTAGCTGACTGCTCTTCGTTATGTTATACACCATCAGTGATGAAAAAAAAAGCAAGAAAAGATCTTCGCTCAAATAAAAGCCAATGGAAGCTATTGGTAGCTTTTGTCATCTGTTGTTTTCAGTTTGTTTTCTGGACTTCTAAAAATGCTAAGTGAGAGAAAGATATTTCTGGAAATATTGTTACTGTTTTCATAATTTATATTCCCAAGAGTAATAATGATGTGCTACACTGAGTCTTTGAGGAATAAGGAAGAGCAGGAAAAAGATGAATGAGGATTGTGTGTTCAGATGCCAGACATAATTTCAGCTTCACAAGCAATAACCCTGTTTAAATTTTTGTAAGACTGGTAATCATATTCTAAACAATCTATTGCTGAATCTAGCATCAATTATTCTCATTTGGCAAAAACTTCTGCAAAATGTGTCAATATAGTTAAATGTCATAACCAGAACTTGGGAACTGAGAGCTTCAAATACATGTTTTCCTTTGCCAAATTTCTACGTAAACACAAAATAACTTTCTCAAAACAACTTTGGTGGTGCCTGTTTCTTTATCTAGCCTTTATAAATGTGCATTTTGTAGAGAATAAACTGTATTTTCTTCTTTAATTGCTATCATACATAACACCCAGAAATTTAGTGCTGAAGTGAAGGAGGCTCTAATAAAAAGTTTAGGATTGCTCTTGAACTTTACAATTTTTTATATATCTTTCCTTTTGAGGACTCTCTTGTTTTCCTGGAACATCTTAATTACTCCGCCAGTCTAAACCAAGATTAGAGTAGCCTGGGAAGGAACAGGCTTTAGGTGAACCTGAGTGCTTACTACTTGTCAAAATACTGTGTGATCCCTCATAGGATTAGTCTCTGCAGTATTTCCTTGCTGCTAAATGACAAACAAATAAAATTTGCTATTTCAATACAGCATGAAATATTCTTTCATTTTTAATAGATCTGAGGGAATATTCGGCAAAGACACCAGAAGGTTAAACTCAGTGAGGAAGCAGCTTTTCGGAGAACAAAGGTAAGGATAAGTAAATCAGATTTGTGGTGAGCTTAATCCTGGACTCATAGGAGTTTCTAGCAGGAGACTGCAACAGTTTTAACTGTGACAGGTCTATGTCCTGGAGTTTTTTTTCAGATCTTGAAGCAGAAATGTGTCTTTGAGGTCAGAATAAACTCTCCAGCTTCTGTGTGGTGGGAATCCTGCTCCGCACCAACCCAATGCCAGAAGAAATATCAGGCAAGCTAGAGAACATTTGTAACAGCTTAAGAGATCTAAAGAAGGCAGCCTGGGATTAATGCTTGTGGTGAAATTTTCAGTGCGGCAGTCGCTCAGTTTGGAAAGGCTGGAGGGTGAAATGACAGATTCATAGCTATCAGTGGGGGGGTTGCCATTTAACTACAGTTTCCCTGTGAGGAAGTGAAGCAGTGGGGCAGGTTGCCTGGGGACACCACAGTCTGCAGGAGGCCTTCAAGACCTGATTCATTAAACCCTCAGCAGCCTTGTATGACCCCACAGCTGATCCTGCCTGGAGCCTGAGTTTGGACAAAACACCTACTGAGGTCCCTTCCAGCCTGAACGATCCTATCATCCATCCTCTCAGACGAATTGCTACTGAACAAAGTATTTATGCATCTGAAGATACTAATCCTTATCATGTGATTGGAAAGTTTCAAACATGGGTAGTTTGGAGGGAGCAGGAGGGTCACAACAAAGGGAAGCATGGTAGGGCCCACTTCATCAGGACTGCTACAGCCAGAAAAGTGAGCAAATAGTTTACACCAGCTACAGTTTATTTGTACCCAGCCTTCTCTTCTCATTGGAGGAATTAGCCCTGACAAGGTTACCCTGGGTTCACTGAATCAATGAATTGGCTTAGATGGTTGCCATTGTAGATCTAAGAATATCTGCCCTATTTTTTTTTAGCACTCCAAATGCTACAAACAGCCCAATTACTTTCCAAAGGGATTATTTTTCTCCACTGAAAAGCAGCCAGCTCCACAAAGCTGCTTGAACTCAAGTTATGGCCTGAGCCAAGTTGATTTTTAATGTTAAATAGTGTTTCTAAGTTGCTTTGGGGTCCATGTATGACAGTTCTTATGAATTTGCAAAGAAGAGTTTAACTCTGAAAAGACCCAAGTCACACAAGCAGTTCTTACTCAGTGATATCTCCCCTAATTTTCAATGAGACCAGGGAACTTTTGTGTGAATGTGAAGTATCAGATTACCAGCCTGCCAACACCAAACATTGCAAAACACGGGTAAGTGCCATGAAAAATAATAATGTCAACTTGAAAATTATGACATTTGACTATTCTCTTATTATGCTAATTTTTTCTTGATAATTGCACTTTTTAGCTTCACTTCTTAAGCATCACCTTGAAAATAAACATGTCAAAATCTTAATTAAAAAAAAAACACACCTGGAAGTTGTTTTTATGATGGCCCATTCCTTCAAGAAAAGAAGCCTAAGGACAAATATGACAACAACGTAAGTGTTCGTAACACAGCCACTGCTCTGCTCAAGATAAAGGCCCATTTTCCTGTGGAGAGCAAGGAAAGGTCTTTCAGAAAAAGGCTGACCTCTGCCAGATCCAACTTAGGCTCAATGATACTTAAAGCCATTCCTGAGATGCAGATATCCTTGACTTGTTCTCAGGATCAACCAGTGGTGATGCTACAGTCTTCCTCAGCAAACTCTCCCAGAGCTTTAGTATTTTAAAATCTCATTTCCATGCCTTTCCACATAAATATAAAACATCTTATCTGGCTTAAAAGGGATATGAAGAGTCTTGTTTGCAAGAGAGGCAGCAGAAAAGGGGACAGGAGAGTTCTGGTGTGAAGTGTCACAGGGCTTCCATCAGCCATCTTTTCTCTCGACTAAACAACCATTTTTCTCTCAAGCTTTCGTACTGTATCACATTTTCTAGATCCCAGATGAGCGTTGCTGTTTGCCTTTGTTGCTCTCCAGTGTAATCTGCTTGTTTCTGGAAGTGCAGTCCCCAAATCTGGACTGATTACTCCAGCTATATTTTCACTAGTTCTTAATGGAACATTTATTTAATCATTAATTTAATGTCTAATATATATCTAATGGCACTGCAACCCAGAATTCTGGTTGCTTTTTTTTTTTTCAATCACAGAATTACCTTGGTTGGAAAAGACCTTCAAGGTCATCGAGTCCAACCTAGCACTGACAAGTTCTTAAATAAACCATAACCCTAAGCACTATGTCTATATTACTGTTAAATACCTCCAGGGATGGTGACTCCACCACTGCCCTGGGCAGCCTGTTTCAATGTCTGATATCCCTTTCAGTGTACAAATTATTCCTAACATCCAACCTAAACATCCCTTGGTGCAACTTGAGGCCATTACCCCATCCTATCACTTGTTACTTCATTGAACAGACCATCCCCATCTCTTTACAACTTGCTTTGAAGCAGTGCTAGAGAGTGGCAAGATCTCCCCTCAGCCTCCTTCTCTCCAAGCTAAACAACCCCAGCTCCCTCAGCTGCTCCTTGTAAGACATATGCTCCAAATCCTTTATCAGCTTTGTTGCCCTTCCTTGGACATGCTCTAGTAGCTCAATGAAGAACGATGACATCACTGACTCATGTTCTGCTTAACAACCACTGCATCTCTCACATCATCTTCTGCCACCCAGAGGATTCTGCTGTCACATTTTTGGGCTAACAGAAGACACAGTTAAGGCATGATTCCCCCTATGCTCAGTGCACTGCAAGAGCTGCTGCCGCTGTGCACAGCAATGCTGGGGGGCTTGAATGATGTGCAGGCTCGTTACAACAATTCTGCCAGTGGAGTAGCCAGGAAAAGGTGAGAGCACCTGATGAGCAGCTAGATCATGTCCTGACAAGCTGGATGTGTGCAGCTTTTAAAAAGACTGGCAGAGGTTTACAGAGACACATATAACACTATATGGAGGGATGTGCACATTGGGGAACATTCAAACATGAGGACAAACTGGATGAGGCAAACAGTGTGATTACTGGTAGGAGACTATGCACTGTGTAAGGGTAATGCAGTTACCCAGTTTAAAAGTGCATGAAAGAAACGTGTAATACAATGTCTGTGCAACTCATTAGTTGCACAGAAAGGGAAGCTGTGTCTGGGGTTGGTTTTGTTTCAGATTGCTGAACATTTGGGCTCAGTGTGTTCTGGTCAGTTTCCTGTAGAGAGTCCAGCTTACAACTTGCCACGCTGTCTGGATGCAGAAAGCCAAGTGACAGGTCCAGTGCAAACTCAGTTTTTTCTGAGCAGATAGGACCTGAAGAACTAAACTAGAAAGAGGACCTGGAAGAGGCACCAGTGCCTGGAGAGCAAGCAACGTGCCATGTGGCGCTCACCACACAGGCAATGGCAAGTACCAGAGCCAGAGAACAACAGCAGAGGGAGGCTTGGAAAAAGGTAACCTAAACTTGTTGAGTTGCATGCTACATATTTCAATTTTTTTTCCCCAGTTTGGAAGATAATTTTGAATTTTAAACTTCTACTCCAGATCTGTTTAGTCTTTATCACATGCAGATTTAATTAGAACTCTTCTTTGTTCATTATAACTGATGCAACCCTGGGCAGTTTTAGGCTCAGGACAGAGCCTTGTGAAGCCCTTTGTTGAAAATTAAACCCTGGACTTCATTCTGCGGACAGGTTTATAGAAGCCAGTGCTCGCCTGCCCTACCACAGTTTCACCTAGACGAGGTGAAACTTCTCCAGTTTCTGAGATCCCTGTGCAAGATGGCACCAAAAGCCTTACATGATGTCCCCTGCTTTCCCTCTGTCGGCAAAGTCTTCCACCCAGAAGGGAATTATTTTGTCTTGACATGATTTATTCTGGACAAATTGATGTTGGCTTTTTCCTGACACTGTAATACCCCTCCATAATCCAATCCAAACACATGAAAGATCTTTATAAATACATAAATGAATTAGCCAAATATTGCCTACCTAATCTTTAATGTAGTCTACGCACAGTTCATAAAAATATATATGCAGAGACATGTTATTGTGTTTTTTCAGTTGTTTCCACACAAATGCTTAGCATAGCTGCTCCCTGCACAAATTAAATAATTCCCTGCAAATGAAGTTAAAAGTTGAAACAATTTGTGAGGCCAGTCCCTCACAGAAAATCCTGGAGCAGTCTTTTCCAAAGGCTGAGGAGGCTTTGGCTCAAAAAATTACACTCTAATTTTGCCCCCAAACTCCTTTGGACATTTATTTGTGTTGAAATTTTTTTTAATAATAACATCAAGTACTGCATTATGCAGCAAGGTCTGTAAATCTTTCCGGTGACATTCCAAGAGTTTCATGGGTCTATTTGGAAAGTACATATGAAATATTTAATTAATCAATTAATTTATTTATAAAGCACTAAAAAGGGTCATAGGTAGTTTATGGGCATGTAATAAAGAGCTAAATAAGTGTTAAAGTGTATTTATCAAATCAATCTAATCTCCAAAGAGAGGGTTTAATTAGCATTTCTATAAAGTCTCCTGTCTGCCCTCTCTGCCATCACATTGTAAATGTTACCCTGTTCAGCAAGGCTCGGATAAGATGCAATACTCTTTCTTGAGTACTTGTGCTATATCAATAATTCATATTTTGGATGTCAGGATGCTGAGACTTTGATTAATATAACGACATATTTTACACTATCCCTGGCAGAAGCTAGGAGATACCATGATTTATACCGAAAAGTGAAGCCAGAATTCTTATTCAGAGCAGAAGGTTTCAAGATAAATGATACACTACCCTACAGGCTTCTTGCAATGGTTATTGATTGTATTTTATTAGGGAGTGGCGTAACTTGACCTTAAGAAATATTGCATACATTCAAGATGCAATTTATCAGGTGGTTTATGATGAAAGAAAAAAATCTCATGCCAGTCCCCAGACATTAAAATAGTGCTCAGAAACCACATCCAGACATACACTGTTCCCTGGATGCTCCTTGTGTGGGATTGGAAGAGGCCCTGCCCCAAAAGCTGAGGAGGTTTAACCTGATCTCCCTAGGGATGTAGGGGGAGCAAGAAGATCCATCCGTGAGCCTGTAGTAACGGGAAAGTCTCCCAGACTTCTGCCATGGACAGGGACTTTCAACCCAAAATAAATCCCAGGCCTCTTTCCAGCTTTCAAAACATTGTTTTCTTAAATACAAATAGTATTTTGTCTCAGATAACAACACAAATAACGATGTAGTCTTTAGTAAAAGCAACTAAAGAAGATTATATCATGGCCAAAGAGCTGCGGACTCAATGAAAACCAACAGTGAGTATCATAAATTCTTGTTTATCGCTAGACAAATAAATGACCATCATTGAAAATGGACCTACTTGCATGTTTAAAGTTTAAAACAATTTTTATAGTGGCAATTTAAGCTCTTAAAATATATGCTTTAAAAATAAAAAGACTCATTGTAATGTCCCTCAGCTGCACTTCTGCAGAACAGTCTTAAATCATTCAAATTACTTAATGCAGCTTGTAATTTATCAGCCCAAGTAAGTCAGGCTTGTCTACAACAGACCCAGATACATGTAATTCCTAAATTACATACATTTCATGTATATTATGAACTCTTCATGTATCAAATGGCTGTCTTTAAAATTAATATGTGAATTCCTATATGTAAATAGCAGACTTATTCCATGTATCTGATTTTTTCCTAAAGTCTAATATACTCTTGCACAGTCTGGGAATGAGTGCAGTCAAAACTGGTCTTGAACTAAATGTTCCAAATTAGGAGTGGAGTAAGAAAATAAATGGATGAACTTGTGACACATTAAGCCACACATGAAAACCTCACCCACATATGCAGAGAACATCCAGAACTCCCAGTGAAGCCATAAGTGGTGACAAATCTGAGTCATCCCTTTGGCCAGTGCAAGCAGCCTCTGTCCACAGAGACACACTGCAACACTATACTCCTCCTGGGGTTTTAGTAACATAAATATTACTATTTAGAACTTGAAGAGTATTTTCATGCTTGCATTCATTTACAGGCACTACTTAGTTAATCCATTCACCAAACCAAACGAGCATCATTAGCTATGTTAGTCTGGATAGAATTATCAGCAATAGTCCATTAACATACAAGAGGTAAGAGGCAGAATTGGAAGATCTCCTTGGGAACCAGGTGATCCAGAGAGCTTTCAACAGCATGTGAGGGTGTCAGACTTGGATTTCCTCTTGCTGTACATTGTGTCTACTGCTGTTCATCCTTTTTTCCTGTGTGCCTCAGAAAAACGTGTCCCTCTCTACAACCTCCTGAAGGTAGCTGAAGACAGGAATTACAACCACACTTAGCTCTTTCTTCTTGAACAAACACAGCTCCCTTAGTCTCTCCTCATATGCCACGTGCTCCAGCCCTCTAATCACCTAGCTGGCCCTTCACTGGACTTATTCCAGTTTGTCAACTCCAATGTATCTCTCTTGCACTGTGGAGCTCCACCTTGGACACAGAGTAACAAATGAGGCCTCATGAATGCTGAATATAGGAAAATAATCAGGTCCTTTTGCTTATATTAACACAGTCTAGGATCGATGTCACCTTTATCACCTCAAGGGCACCCCAATGGCTCATAAGCAAAAGATGCCAGACCACTAGTAGGGCTGGGCTATAGCTGAACCTGTGGTCTATGGACAAGCTCTCACATGGACCGGAGTCGACTGTTTTAGGCCAAGAACCTGCTTGCCTTGCACAAAGCAACCACCAAAGTTGAACAAAGTGCTGGGAAATTCAGGTCAAAGACAGCTTTATAGCATTTTTTATAAGATCAAAGACACATACCCATAAAATTCTCCCTATGACTTACGACTGAACAGGATACAAACATCCTTCTCACCATTATCTCCATAACTTCTCTTTTCCTGCTGCAAATCATTATTCATATAGGGTTTTGTTGTTTTTTATTAGGTTTCATGCTACAGTGTTTAACTTCCAGGTTTCATTGAAGAAGAGAACAAATTTCCATTTGGTATTATAAAATACAATAGAATAAATAATTTTTGTTGTAATAATGAGTTCTTACCAATGTTTCCTTTGTGTATAAAATGTATTACAGAATTTTAGGAAATACTTAATTTGATTAACAGTCTTCTACATTAATCCTTTGCGCAGTCACTCTCGAGAGCTGCATTAATTTAACAGCTTTGCCAACCTTCCTGCATGGACATGGATCAATATCCCAAAAGGCAACCACAGATAAGCTTTGATTTGTGGCTCTATGATCGAGTAAGAAAGTCCATCCAATCTGAATACTAATTGAAATACCCAAACCATTATGCCTACTTTTCGAGATGACGATATTTAAAATGGAGCTATCAACAGAGGCTGCAACCTTGTATTACACTTTTTATATTGATTCTTACTGTGAATATATTCAGAAGTATTTTAAGATTTGGATACCGTCCCAAGTTTTAGATAATACATCCACTCAATCCTGGAGGCCATTCTGGATTTTCTAGCATACACAGCAATATTAGACAGCCATACCCTTTTGCAAAAAAAATGCACCTCCATAAAGCCAGCACTACTCTTCACATGGATGGGGAAGGAAAGGGGAATATGATGTTGCCTCCTCCAAGACCCCTGCTGACCAC
>NW_009952059.1:95289-105891 GCF_000747805.2 Chaetura pelagica
TGCTGAACACTTCTCTGGGAGGTAGGGACAGAGTTGCAACCACATAAGGACAAATCAAATGACCTTCTTTGTTTCTCAGTGAATCAATGAGCTGCTAGGCAGTCAAACAGTGATTTTCCTTCCTTAAAAACTAACCTTTTCAGCATAAACAAACACAAACGTACGTTTGGCCAAACCAACATTACTAGAGCTGCAGGGTCTGTAATTGCTAATTTAACCCTGCAAACCCGTCACAAAGAGTTCAAACCAACACCACCACTAGGTTAAGCACAGAGTTAGGAAAGAAAAAATAGACGGTGGCTATAAAAACAGAAGGGAAAATGAAGGAAGAAATTAAAGAAGACCTGATGTTTGCAGAAGAGCATTTAGTTCCTTTATTAAAATAGCCTTGGGGAGTATTTGCAAAACAAAGACTAGCATTACTGCCACAGTGCTTGAGATGTCATTATTCAAGGTTACCTCTCTATAACTAACACCTATTTAGTATTAAACTGTGTTTCTTTGATGATTATTAAACTGTATTTCTTTGATGTAGTTAATGGCTGATAGAGGGGCAGTCATTACTATTGAAATTTTCTGTTAGGGGTTGGAAAATTTGGAAAGGGAGGGAACAGGCTGCAGGAGCATGGAAATATGCTTGAATTCAAGTCTCAGAAACTTCTACTGAAGAGTTTTCCCATTTTCTACTGTTTTATCACACAGATAGGGATTTAAGATGAAGAATGGTAGAGATTTTAACAGATTACTCCAAAATGCAACTATTAAAATTAACTGGTTTGTTGAAAGATTTCTTTCACACTACAAACCATCAGTCCCACTGCACTTCTGGACAGCATGAGTGGTTTCAGTATCACGTCCATGACACCTTCACCTGTTGATACCTTGTCTCTTGGGACTCTCTGATGATCAAACTGGTCAGGCAATCTAAGTGGAGATATGCTTAAATCAGTTTACTCAAACTGATGCAAATCCCCACATAAGGCTATACTACTCTGGCTCCCATCAGTGTGTTTGACATGTGAAACAATTTAGGACATTAATTAAGAGTAGCTTAGGCTTTCAATCAGTTTGATTGAAACAGTTTTCTTCTGTGCAACCAGACTTGCTTTTTTCCTGTTTCTCTCCTCCATCCTTCCTTTATGCTCTTGACTACTTGGCAGTGCTTCTGCCTTTTTTTAACTCTCACTGGATTAAAAACTTCAGTTCCATTTTTCATCATTTTTTCAGTTGTCCATGTCAGTTTTGTTTTTTTTCTGTGACTGTTCTTCTCTGAGTTGAATGCTTTCTCTCTAACTGGCCAACCTCAATCTTCTCCAGTTTCCTTTAATTACTTCCTCAAAGTGAATTTTGCTTTCATGTAAAATATCTTTGTCTTATCTCCACACATTCTCCCACCTTGGCTTACTGAGTGACAGACAATTGGTGGTTGATCAGTGCCATGTGTCTCAGACACCTGTCTCATTTGCTTTGAACTAATCAGGGATCAGCAGATAAGCTCCTGTACTTGAGCAGATGACATGGGATGGATAGGTACAAAGGAAAGCACTCAATGAGCTGAGCTGCATGGGCCATGATTCTACCTAGAGCAGCTGAAAAAGATTCTCATGACACAGAAGAGAGAGACCAGGGAGTGCAGCAGGATTTGCAGGCCAGAGGGCCTGTATGAGGATCTATCTCATGATGTGTTCCAGATAAATGAAGCTTCAGTGTTTGTAAAGCTCTGTAATCACTCAACTCCACATTTCAGTTGACTGTCTTTTTTAACTACTCAATTTCTAGCTCTCTGAGCACGTTTAGCTTTTAATGTGGAATAGATAATTTGATACATTAAGTTTTATTAGTAGATTTGTCTGGATGCTGCTAAGCACAGGAATAAAACTAGCATAAAATGTCCTGCACCATGTAGCTCTGGTGGATGGCACAGAAATTTCATACAGGTTCCTTTCTAAACACTGCAACAGTGCTCTCTAAAACAACTTGAATCTCCACAGATGGGAGCTGGATTCTCCTCTACACTTTCTGCCAGGGAAAAAGTCCTGGGATCTACTGGAAAACAGCACCAACACGTCATCTTGTTTCTTACCTCAGGATGTGATCACTCTGCCAGCACCCTCTGGCAACCTGAAGTGAAGACCAAACAGCTAGTGGAAATGAATCCTACCTCTCCTGTGTGCAACTTAGGTCAATAGGAAAGAAAGATGAATGATGTGTGAGAGACTATGGTGTGCTTGCACACATCTGTCCTTCATTTTAACACCACTGCACTGTGGTTTCACACTCCCCTTCATTTAAATCCAGCTTGTACCAAGGCTGAAAAGGTGCTCCTCTATGGATGAAGATGCCCTTCAGACCAATTCAGCTGCTGCTGCTGGAGACCAGTTCCCCAGTGGCACCTGTAACAGAGCACTTGATCACGCTCAAAGGGAATGGAAAGCACTGAAGGAAGTCTCCTGATTCTAGATGCCTGGAACTTTATAAGCAGGAGACAATCTGACAAAGACCCGAAAGCAACAATGAAATAAAGTTATTTTAATCTACACAACATATTTCAGCATAGGAGTAACTGTGGTATTGAAAACTACTTGCAGTGAGCAGAGAAAGCCCCCTGGTGTTAGTGGTTACTCAGGCTTGACTCCTCAGTTCTCTTAGCTCTGTCATCACTGCTTCCTTGTTGTTGCTTTTTTTAGCATCATATGGGAAACCTCCAAACAAACTTAAGACTCTTGGAGGAACTAAAAGCAACATGTAAAATAAAGTTTTCTCTAGGGACAGTCAGACTAAGGTTTGGGCTAGGTTAGCCCTTCTGGAGAGTCTTCCGCACTGAGGCAGAGAAACAGATCTTATGTAAAGTCTAGGCCATCTAATATTCAGCATGGAGAATGTCATGGCATGAATCACATCTTCAGAGCAACAATAAAACATGAAACTGTGTTTGTATGTTTGACCAGATATATACACTCTGAAAAAACTCCATTCTTTATTACCTAATACACAGCTGGGAGGTAAGAGAAAGGCTGCCTGGGATTATTCTCCCAGTATAAATGGGTTGAAATATACCAAAGTATTATAAGTTTTTAAATGTAAAAGAAACCTTACATGGAAAATTGTTCGGGAAAATTGTTGTTCCATCTGTTGGGATGGGAGCTAGAGCTGTGGGCAAGCACACAAATGAGAGCAATGATGGAGCAAATCAGTACCCCAGCAGCTAAGCAGGACTCTTCTCAGATCTTTAGAAAATCAATTACTAACTACAGAATACAGACATTTAAAATGGAAATTTTCTGTAGGGTGGCTTGGATTGACAGTAATGGGTATTCTCAGAAAACAGCTTATTGAAATCACTAACACATGTTTAGGTTTGGAAATCAATGACAGAGCCTGCACATTGTGAAATACAATGGATGTTTGTACCAACTGCAATTGTCTGTTTATTTGCATGCCACTGAGTATCATCAGACGCTTATACAGCCAGCAGTGCAAGGCTGGGAAGATGATAATACAGTGTCAAAACCAAGTCAAACCATGTCAGCATAAATGATACACTACAAACCAAAATAAATTTGACATGAAGTCTTAAACTAGCAAGGAGCGTGAGCTTGGAGAACTCACAAAATCCAAGCAGCTTTTGGGATACTTCTAGTTACTCTGAGAAATTACATGTTAAGATCATGTTTGTTCATGTACACTTCAGCTCATTCTCAGCAGGTGGGTATTGTAGGCAGTCAAGGTACTCAACACAAATACAAACCAGCTGCCAGCTCCCATTTTAGTTTTGTTGAGTCAATGCCATCTAAGAGACAAACACCACTGAAACTAATGCCTTCATCAGATGGATTAGCAGATTATTTAGTAGATTCCTTGGAGATTTCAAAGCCAGGGTTGGTCCTGCTTGTTCACTGTCAGGCTTGGAGAAAGAGGAGCAAACTACTCAGCAGCAGATCTGACATCCAGGCTGTTAACACTCCCGTTCATCCACCTGTGGTGGATGCCTATGAGGTTACTTCTATGATGTTACTCTTTCCACAGGAACCACTTTAACTGACAAGTCTCCCTCTCCATAGATACTGAAGTTGGAGTTATCAGTGTTTTCTTCCAAGTCATGTTGCAGACAGTCTAGGGCACCTTCCTTTTAAAATAAATACACCTGTCACTACCTCTGTCTTGCAGAGACAATAAATGTTTTCAGCAGGCAATTTCTTGTATTTGGTTTCAGACCTTGGGGCAATGTTTTTCTAAACACCTAAACTTCACATCTTTTTGTCATTTTTTTTTGCTGGGAGGAAGGGACATGGAAAGACATCCTTTGAATGCTGGAAAAAAAAGTATTTTCACAGCCTTTTGAAAGGGAATAGCTCTGAAGCCTGAGGTAAGAAATCAAATTCTTCCAGAGAACAAAATATATTCTTCAACTCAGTTAAAAATACCAATTAATCCTCTTTCCTTTTTGTACAAGAGCCAGCCTCCTTTACTGATTTTACTTATAAACCATTACATTGACAATACACTTTCCACACAGACATGGTTTGCTAATTGTGATAGTGAATGATTCAGTTAGCTGCATTTATTAATGAAACTTTAAAGTATATATTTACTTGTGATCAATTTATTAATCAACTACTGATGTAGTTGTAATTGATTTTGTTGCTTTTTTCACTCTCTACTGTACATCAGAAGTCTTCCAAAAGATGCTTTTTTTCTTTAAGACACAAAGCTCATTTTAGCACTTTCACTGTAATTGTTTTATGAAGTGAATAACCGTTCATATTATTGTTGTTGTTGTTAGCAGTAGTAACAGTACTGAATTTGCAGCAGCTGTTGCAGTATCCTCTCTCTCTCTCTGTGGGATAACAGAGAATTATCTCATTGTTTTCAGGCCCATGAGCAAAACCTGGGGAAATACCAACATTTTCATGAGGAATGTACACTAGAAATCAATGCAGGGAAGAAATGCAGGATGCAAAGCCCTGAAACATTCACTGGGGAGTTGTAGGTGTTCTTGCTTATCCATGTGGAAGTGCAAAAATGTGTGGCCATGAAAGGTGCCTCTTACTACATATTTGTTGCTTTGCTTGTTCCTCTCCACCGTTGCAAAAATGCTTTTTTTTGTCCCCAGGTAACCTTTTTTGGGCATAATGAAGTGAAAAAAGTCTTTCCACATGATGAAAATACTAATACTAAAGTCAAGTCTTTAGAAAGTCATAATGAGAGGAGGTTCCTAAAAAGATAAATAAGTACATCCAATTTCAGCATTAGGTCAGCTAAGGAGTACTAAGGTGCCTCATTTTTCTTTTTTATTAAGTCAACAGTTCTCACCATTATTGTTTTCATCAATATCTGACTTGTGGAGTCTCATTATTCTATAAAACTCAGCTTCTCCCATTTTAAATTTTGTTTCTATCTGAGAGGAAGGAAAAGAAAATATCCATTCAAAAGCAAAGGGTAATTTATTTTATAAGTTATTACAAAATTAGTTTTTTTAAATATAATCTCATGACTCTAAGCAGTAATTTTTTAAGTTGCTCAGGGTTGGGCTTAGCAGTCCCCTGAATAAAAGTATCTCTAGGAAAATTAACTATTGCTGTGTGATTCATCAAGGCATTAATTTTTCAAATGCACATAAAAATAAATCTCCAGAACTACTGAGTACTAAAGTGCTTTTATGATAAGTGACTTTATTTAAAAAAAATAAAAAATGCAACTGTCTAAGTACTATCAAGGGGAAGACAGATGACAACAACTCAAATTACTATGTACTGTTATGATCTGCATTTGGTCCCTAAAATACACAAGTGTGTTATGTAGCTGGAAACAGAAGCCACTGCAGTCACAGGGTCTGTACTGCCTGTTCCAGGACACTTGGGCACAGGGGAAAAAAGATTGTTCATACAGAGAACGGGGGTGGGAGAGAAAGCACTAGATTTCTTGCAAGAAGCATTCTGTAGCAATATCATGTGACATCCTGGGTCAAACTAGGACCTCTGCCAAGTAAGTAAAGAAGTTTTGGTCGTGCATAGAACATTCCATCCCACCTCTCACACATCAGGACAATTTTATCAGGCTGGAGATGTCATTACAGCAGAATCACTTCTTGTCTTTTCCTGCATAATCATGTTTTCCCAAGCAGTTTTAAACCACATTAAACAAACACCAACTCTAACTTCCCACCTTTACCTTCCCCTTCCTGAGGCCTCAGTGCTCAGTATGATTTCCTGAGGTGCTGAGCTCCATCGCCTGGGGACAAGCCCTGGGAGCCCCCCACTCTCCTGCTGTAGTTGAACACTCAAAGTTGGACACCAAAGATGAAGGGCTGAGCCCCACACTGATACTGTTATTTGTTGCAACTGCTTTGGAGTAGGAGTTGCACATTACCTGTAATGAAGAACCATCATATCACTGCAGTCCCTTGCACCAGACCCTTGAGATCACCTGACAACACTCACAAAGAGGAGGAAATGCCCAGTGTGAACAAGAAAGCCTCAAACTACATTATTTCATTGATATTAAATATTATACAGAAATTACAATTAGATTTCTGTTTGATCTTATCTGTCTATACTGGCTTCTTGGACATACCAGCACAGCACCCAAAGCATATTTCTCCCGTCATATCCAACTGTATTTCTCCTTTAATCACTATGAAATAAACAAGTTATTTTCACTTCTTCCTATTGTTCAGGGAATGAGACAATTCACTTCCAGCAAACACAAACCCAGTAATAAGTATTTTGGGGGTGAAATTATGTCTGCCATGCTCTGCAGTTACTATGGTTACCATCCCACAGCATCCCTCCATGCACAGCTGAAAGAAACAGAGCAAAAATGAAGGTCCACATTAAAACAAAAGGAGAACCTTGACCTCCTAAAAAATACCAAGTACAAGTTGAAGAACCTAAAAGACTTATTTTCCACTATGACGAAGGAAGAGGGGTGTGCCCACAGTCCTGTTGATAAACTTGCTTACTTAGGCTTTAAAGGCTGGGAGTAGATTTTTGCCTTACGTAGTACTCAGAAGAGAGGTGAAACATGAGCCACCCTCAGGCTCCAGAAATCTGCCAGTGTGAGCACATGCCTGGGAAGGGGAGGACAACTCTGCTGTTTTACCAGAAGGAAGCTAACTCCCTGGGGCCATGACCCACAACAGTATTTGAGTTCCTAATGCCAGCCTGGGCAGCCTCACTTCCTCACAGAGGTTGGTGGGACATTAGGGGTTACAGTGAGAGCTGGAAGCTCAAGCCCTGTTATACATTTAGCCCACAGCAATAAAAGGACTTGGTGGCTACTGTTGATTTTTATTAAAGTAATGTGCTTCAGCCCATGGATGCAATACTCAACATCAGGCTAAAACATCAGAAGTGGAGAATTTGGAGTTGTTTCCTCTTAATGAGTGCTGTTCTGTCAGATTTGCACAGCTTGATGCCTCTTTCAGACCTAAGTGTGACCAGGAGCTTCAGCCAGACCTTCCCAAGCCAGCTCTGGGAGAAGATGGATGCAAGTAATTTCTCTGGAGGCACCTGATCCATCCTGCCTGGTGGGATCCCTGTACAGCCTAGGTGTCCAGGTACCTCCCCATGAATGTAGCTGATGTTGGTGGTACCGGGGACATCCCTGACCTCTTCCCCATCCTGAAACATCATGGGAGTGACAACAGTACTCCAGGCTGTGGAGGCTTTGGAAGATCCACCTGTGTGAGTGATGGCAATCAAACCCTCAGTTCTTCCCACCTGAGTGGGCTGCCCTGACCACAAACAGGCAGGAAGTGCTCTGCTCCATGGGAAACACTGATACTTGGCAGAGGTAACCAGAGACTAACTGGAGCAAAGAGAGGGAGCAAAACAAAACCTGCCTCTCTGATTAAGCTGTTGTAAAGGCTAAGGCTGGATATCACTGTAGCGACCATGAAGGAGGTGGGAAGCTTTCCTGGGAGGTGAGAAATGGGAGTTTGATCACCCCACAGACTGACTGGACCTCCAGGCAAACCAGATGTCCACCATACCCTCCTGCACTCACCCATAAACCACCACATGCTTCAACGAGCATTTAACTAATGCATCCAGGCAAAGACATCACTAGCAGAAAGCCTCAACAGCTGTGATTTGAAGATCCTAGGATTGAATACTATTGTTTCAACAACTCAGTGACTAAACGAAAGAGAAAAACAATCCTACAAATAGGGTTAAACTTTTTAAAAATCCCCTGTATTAAAGAAGTGACACATTTTGAACTTTGACAGACCATGTGCCCTAGAAAATACATGGAGTCAATGGCTGATAGTCCATGTACCTAGTTATCCACTCCTACAAATAACTGGCCAGAAAACCAACTCCATTGCTTTGCCAGTGGCATCACTGGGCAAGTGAATAACCTACTCCCTGATGGTACAAATGTACAGTCACCTGGCATGGAAGAACTCAGAGTAATATAAATTTGGGAATTGCTGCAGTCAGCAAAATTAAATGCATGCAACAGCAAGTGGAAGGCAAGGACTGGGGTCCTCCTGGGTACCAGGAGGTAGCTGGAAGCAGAAGCTGTGTTGCCCTGAGTTGCAGCCTGTCCACAGTGACCAGTGCTGTGCTTCACTGCACAACAGCATGATGGAGGCTTCCATTTCTGGTATAGGTTGGTAGCCCACTAAGAGTGATGATGCTGTGGAATAATCCAATTTATGTGAAGCATAAATATTAGCATAGTCACAGGAAGCAATGTCATTATCACGCTGCACCTTCTTACTCTTGCTTTTTTTAATCTGAGCATCATTGTATCATAATTTTCAATATTTTCACTGGAAAAAGAAGCAAACTGAACACTACAGCCTTATGATTCTGAAAAATAATTCCTAATTACTTTCTTCTGTGCTTGTTGATTTGAGATTGCAGCACTGAGGTCACTAGATTTCAGGGTCACCTTCTTTTTGTATCTTATCTACAAAGGTTGATTGGAAGTGGAGCAATGTCTGATTGGTGAGTTCTTCCTCCGGTGTATAACTCAGAGGTAAGGTACAATTTCAAGAACAAATTACAAGAGAAGTTCTTGATGTTTCAGATTTATTGCAACTGTTCTTCATTAACGAATGAGTAGCATGGGGTGCTGTGAAATGTGAGGAAATAAGATAGAATAAAAGCATGAAAACACCTCCTGAATTCCCCAATGCTTCCCTGCTGAGTCCTTAGGGCATTTCAAGACCTTTGGAAAAAGGTTTGCATAATAATCACTGTTATGATTAGAGTGATTTTTCACATTATATAATAGGTATAATTCACCTGACAAGCATTGCAATAAGAATTACTTGCAATTAAAGTTTCAAATGTTCCAGCTTTTCGGACTTCTCCCTCTGAGCCTAACAAAGCAACCCCACCAGTTTTCTCAGCAGCCCCTCCATAAGACTCACTTAAAAGTAAGAGCATTCTTTAAAATTCCCTCTAAATCATTACAAATCGTAACAGTGATGATACCCGTGGCCTCAGGGCTATAAGCAGCTTACCAGTGGAGCATTACTGGTCACCAAAGGATTGCAACCTGGGAGCTGAGTAAAACCAGTTCTAGGAATAACAAGAACAAAGGCCAAATATCCACTATATGTAGGAGACATGGTAAATTTGGGGGAAACACGGACTTGCAACCCAGTGAAGAAAGAGTAAGTTGAAGCACAAGTAAGGAAAGACAAAAGTGATCCCAAGAGGATCCTAGGAGGGAATAATCAACATCAGGAGACTCAGGATGCTAACAGTGCTCCATTCCACAGGACAGAAGCCATCAATAGTGGGACCCAGCAGAGCAATGGAGGGATGAGCATAACCAGAGAAATGGATGGCTATTGGAAAGTTTTGTCCATAAATAATTTTAAAGATATACAATTTGAACCTGTCATTGTAGCTGAAGTAACAGTAATCCCTTCATTCTCTTTAAGTTGATTAAAGCCTTGGCTTTACATCCAGTGTGGGTTCTTTTTGCACCTAGCATGTTTTAGAGTTTAACAACGTCCTGGTTTGAGCCAGGATGCAGCAAATTTTCCTTTTACTGATTTTTTTTTTTCTTCAGTGAACTCTCTTTCAAGCAGCACACAAGTTTTCCAGCTGGTGGACTGATACTGCGTGGATGTTTATAAATAGGCCAAGGGACCAAGGACACTTTGCTCTACTTGTTGAATCTACTGCTTCGGATACTAAAGGAGCAGAAGAGTTGTATCTACAATCCTCCCGCAGGGAAGGGCGGACTGGACAGATGGCAAAGGTGACAAACCAAAGTCTTCCATTCCATATAGCTACATAGCTCTTGGTAAAAATTCAGCGAACACAGAAGTCAAACCTTCCTTCTTCTTTTTCCCTTCTCTTCCATCCATAGCCAGCGTCCAGGGAGGACTCTGTCTGTCCATCTCCTTTGATCCCTAGGCACATGTGTTCCTGACCCTCCATAACTCTTCCCTCAGCTCCTCTTTTCTTCTGCCTCTATCTCTAGCTCACAGCTCAGGAGATGCCTCGGGAGTTTCTGGGGGTGAGGGGAGGCAAGAGGGTTTTGTATGTTCTTGCATTTACTTGTATATATTGTACATATTTTCTTCTATCATTATCATTATCATTTAATTAAAGTTGTCTAGTTTAGTTTTCA
>NW_009952059.1:105924-175595 GCF_000747805.2 Chaetura pelagica
TTTCCCTACCTGGCTGGGAGGGAGAGGGGATTGAGGGCGTTGTTGTCACCAGTTTAATTGCTGATCCTGAGTCAAACCTTGACAAACAGGCTGGTAGGATTTCAAACAGCCTATTCTGTAGCTTGGATGCAGCAAATTTTTAACAGTTGTCCTGAGGATACACTCCTAGTGGAGTGAAACATGCACCTCTAACACCACAGCTATGCTCTCTTGGGGAAATCAGACATTGCCTTCCATGCACTCAGGCTCACAAGCTGCAGAGTGACATGGACAACCCTAGTATCAGGGTACTAAGACAACACATATGCCTTTAACAATAAAAGCTAAGAATTTGGTACTAAGAATTCTTTTTGTATACAGAAGGCAGCAAAAACCAATGAGATATAATTTATGGCCCCCCTCTTCTCCCTCTTACTGATTTGTATTTGGCTGAACGGTATTTAGAATTATTTATGTCTCTTACACAGTTCTTGAAGAATAATAAGTATGTCCTTTTGAGTCCTAAATCAACTTAAAATACTATGGCAGATTTAATCATAAAGTATAGTTTTTCAACCTCCACCATATACATAACTCGATTTGTTATTTTTTTCTTTTTAGTAGCATTTGTTCTACTAATTTAAAAGCTAGTAAGCAAGATTAAGTATTCACAGCAGTGAAGTGTAATTCTGAAGTCATTAGGGAACAGTTAGTGCTCAATACAAATGCTAATGTAGTTTAAACTTGATATAACCTTTCTAGATTTAAGTCATCAGCAAATAAAACATATAAAAAAACCCAAACCTTCAGGACTGAAGAATAGGCTTTCCAGTATAGCAAATAACAGTAAAGGAAAACAACTTTAAGTGAAAAATCCTCATTCACATGAACTATTAATGCAAAAAAGACACTGCATTTCTGAACAACAACCAAAAAAAACCCCATTGGTAAAGAATATTAAATTAAAACTGAAGTGCATCTGACCATACGTAACATATGACTCCATCAGTAACACTTCCTTAGTATATTTGTTACCATTTTTGCAGCTTCTAATCTCAAATAAAATCCTGAACATCCCATTGCCTATGCAAGCTTCATGTGTTTAATATGTTTACCGTACTTGTTTTGTTTTGTTTTAAGGTAGAGTGACAAAATGTACCTGTATGGAGAACAAGTCACACAGTAGCAAATATCCTACCACAGCTCGGCAAGAAGATGTCTTTTGAGATGAGTGGAAACTTCAGGGGTGACCGTAGTGGAGCTCGTGGAAATCCATCCATTTCTATGCCTGCTCATCCTTTTTCCATAGCAGCTCACATTTCAGTTACACCAAAATGTAACATGTTTTATGATACAAAATTTCTGTGAACCAACAATGTGCCTACCAAACCACGGACACTTCCTGGTGCATTTTACTGCTAGATGCACTGCATGCGGCACTTGCAGCCTGCATTTCACCTCATCTCCTGGTCAGCCTGACGGGTTCTCCAGCATGCTGGAGGCTAAGGACAGGCTTGCCAAGCCCACCTGGGAACCAGAGCTGTGCTCAGCCTTGGGAACCATAACTTCAGCCTGGCAGATCAAGCAGAGGGGTGGGAAGGGAGAGAAACCAGAATAATCCCAATGAAAAGGTTCTCCAGGAACCATTCCTTTATGTTTTTCCGTTGTAGCAGTTTCTCTGCCTGGAGGACCCTGTGCTGCTCATTTTGGTGCCATCAGCTGCAAAGACCATGTCTGGTGGTAGCAGGGCCATCTATACTCCATTGGAGTGCAGGCCAGCCAACAATGATGGCATGCAAAAGCTGGCCAAGAGCTGAACAGCAAACTTTCCTCTGGAAATGGTGCTAGCACTCCTTCCTCCAGTGCAAGCTGAAGAGGGAAAGATATTGCCTAGTAAGGAGAGGAGAGTGCTCACAGAAGGACTATGTTAGGACAGTGCTGGATGCTCACCTTCTAGTTACAACACTAGGTAGGGCATTTTGCTACTTCTGAATGGAAAACGTTGGCCATTTTAAACCCGCTTCATTCCATAACCATCTCCTCATTTGCAGCAGCAACTCTGTGTGATGGATGGGGTTTCTGGAGGACACCTCCAGACCATCTCTCCTTGGGTTCTCTGCAGAGCTGAGGCAGAAGAGCTCCACTCACTATGGCCCCAGTCTATGAAAACATGTCCGTGCTGTGAGCTTCAATTACATAACTGCAGAAATAATTCTGCCTTGTTAATTAAAAACCACAATAGCTTCCTCTGGAATGAAAAAGCCTAAAATATAGAGGCAGGGGCTCCAACATATAAATACTGATTTATATTCACACTGTAGGCCTCCTCCTTGTCATATGATTAATATAAAGCATTCAGGATATTTTGTTTGCTTTGGAGAACAGATACAGACTTACATGTCTGATATTTTTATGATAAACTATACAGGTGTAATTTTGCTTGCAGGCCCAGCAAAAATAATCTCAGCTACTCAGAGTATGACTATATGCATACAAAAAAATACCCCATAAAGCTCAACCAGCCACAACATGGAGTCAGAATAAAAGTCCCAAGGAATAGACATGGATCAGTAAAGTAGACGGGGGGTAATGAGCATCCTTTGAGAGGCTGGTGCTACACCAGAGGGAGGAGAATAACGAGGCACTGGTTCTGCAACATGTGCATGAATGCAGCAGAGAAGAAATGGTCGGTTCAGTGGGAGGACAGAAGTACAGGGAATTACATTGCAGGATCAATAAGATCATCTTCCAGCTCCTTCCCAGTGACCCACCTGCAGTGCTACACAAAACCACCAAGATCGATTTCTCAAGTTTTGCATTGGCTGCTGAAATCTGGGAGACACGCCGAGTGTTTGCCCACCAAGCCCAGTAATGCCATCAGCAGAGGAATGGAGAAAATAAAAATGTACCCTAAAAAATCAAATCACATTCTATCTACATAAAATTCTGAATGGACGTGTCATTACTAACTTGGCATGCAGTCGTGACTGCAGCAGCACTCCTAGGGCTCCGCTCTGCCAAGGAAGCATTGGCTGGAGGATGACGGAAGAGAGAGATGAAGGGTTGTTTTCATTATCAATTAGCTAAAGATGGAGTTTATAAAACCATCGTAAACCCTTTGAGAAAAATCATTCCGCCAGTCAATACTCTACTTGCTAAGTATGAGCAATCATTTGCGGACATCATTTCTTACACATTTTCTTAATTCTACAGATGATGACAGTCTTAATCACCATAAAGGGAGTCTTGTTACTGCAGCATGCACTGAGCAGCAACACTAACCATCAGGATGAAGTCAGGATTTCCCCATGAGGAAGCGTTTTTCCCTAAAATGTGCCATTTAATTGCAGTCACAGCTGTGAAAAATAGATTACTGTGGTTTCCTTTTGCAACATTTATTAGTATAATTCTGAGCTGTTCATCTGAAAACGGTACTCCATTTCACTGCTTCTTGTTCAACAAAGATATTTGATTAGCAAGAACTATGTTGCTCTTGTGAAACTTAAAGCTGTATCTGGAATTAGGACATTTTGTATTAGTATGCATTAAAAACTGTTATTGATCTCCTAGAGGTGCTAATATAAGTGTCTTTTGTAATATAAAACCAAATTAGATTCTGATCAGGTTCAAAGTGTTCAATCAAGAACTACCTAACAGCATTTTTAAATGAAATGCAGTCAGTGTTTGGCATTTCAGATCAGCTATTTGATTGAAAGTCAGGAAGAATTCCCAGTGATGTAGCATCTCTGTTCCTTCACTAGGCATCTAAAATGCATCTAGCATTCAGCTACTGCATAATGTTGACATATTGTTTTGCTCAGTCCAGAGCACTTTGACATTTAATGTATACTACGGTGGTTAACTTAAAAGGGACCACTGCAGTACATTAGCTTAAAAAGCAGCTGCTAAACATTTTAAACCTAACTTACTTATGCCTATAGACTGCCATGTTTGTTCATAGAATGCAAATATGGGATGTATCACTTCCTCTACTAATTGTAGTATGATAACACTTGTCTTCATAGAGAAGTGATAAAATAGGTGACCTTATATAGTACAGTGACCTTTTGAGACCTCAGGTAAGCTCAGAGACCTGCTGTGCAAGGTCTGTACACGAGGCCCTGAGAGATGGACCCTGTCCTGAAAAGTTTGCAATCTGTACTTGAAAAGAGAAACAAGGCAGACATGGATTTTCTATCATAGCCACAGTGCCACTACCAAACAGGCATATTTTCACCTTACCTAACTCCATACCTGAGTAAATCACTCTAGGGGCTCCATGCAGTCAACAGAGAGAAATACACCTTGAGGATGGAGTTAATCTGATTTCTGGCAGAAAGACACCTTCTTCAGTAGAAAATACCAAATCCTCTAATTTTGTCAATCCTAACAGCCAGACCTCCTATCTTGCCAGAGTTGCACAACCCACCACACATGGGCACACAAGGTTTGTGTGTCATCAGTGCAGGCTCCACTCACACACATGGTTGCTCTTCTCAGATGTAGATAAGGGGCTTGTTTGTGCAAGTGGGAAGCAATGGGTTCACTCTGGGGTGGAAATCAGAGCCCAGAGACACTGGGACTGTTGAACAGTGAATAAACATGAAACCACACTGAGGCAGCAGAGATCAGAATCCAGCCCTTTGGGATGCTCTTTGCTTCATCTAAACCAATGTGATTTTAAACAATTAATCTTTGCAACAGGTTTACTTACAGAACAGTACAAAGCCTCCAGGTTCAACACTGCAACTGACAGGTGGCTGCTGCACACAGAGATTATTGCAGACAAATAAGGATCTCAGCAGCTTAGACTATTTATTCAGATTTATATTAACCAAACAACAACAACAAAAGCCTATGTGGTATTACAGCTAAAATATAAAATAAGACAATATATCACATGAAAATACTTTCTGATCAAGGAAAAACTCAAGCCCCAGGCCCACAGCCCAGGAGGGAAATGGAAGAAAATAAAGGTCCATAACTGGTGTGCAGCATTTCTTCCCTGTTGCCTCCTATTTTATCAGGTGAAAAAGTAAAAAAAAAATAATATAAAAAAATCACTGTAACTGCCCCATCAACATCAACAATGTGTTACCTACATTACTCCTCTTCCATCATTACCTTTTTTAAAGGCTCCAGGATGATGGGAAAGCTAAAGGACAATAACTGCTGCAAGCCCCACAGAAAGGTCTAAGCATTAAAAGATTGTCTTTACAGGTGAAATCCTTTACCTATACTGCACTGAAAGCAGTTTGTGGTGGGGCAGCACAGTGCCAGCAGGCCCTGAGTCCAGGGGGTGAGAGAAAATCAAGCCTTTTCTCCAAGTTCCCATTGCTCTGCCTGAGCATCACAAGCAGCAGTGCTGACTGTGCTGCAGAGGAACGCCCCAGCCTGCCAGGTGCCAGCCCTGCTGCCAATGCAATCGCCTGGAAAACACAGCAGGGTGGGATCCTGCCCGTAGCTGAAGGTCACCAGTTACTAAATGCAAGACAGTGCAGCTGAATTCCTTGTCCATGCCCTCGCTTCCCTGCTGAAATGGCGGCGTGAGCCAGGGAAGCCGGGGCCTGAGCTCAAAGTACATGAGTGAACCAGGGAAAGTGTGGGAGAATGAATGGAAACTGTTTCAAGCCTAATCAAACTATTATTTTCAAATAACAAAATTAAGATGTGCCAATTCAATTTGTATTCTTTATTAGCTAAAAGTCACTCATTTCCCACCTGGTAATAGCATTCATTACTGCACAAAAGAAGGCAGCTTACCTCTTCATATGGGAAGCACTCTACATATATAAGCAGAAGGCTAAACTCACCCTTAAACTAACTTCATCAAAACTTGTTACTCCAGGATTGAGCTTTACCCAGTTGCAGACTTAGGTCCTCACTCTGAGGACAGCATCAATCCTAGCAAATAACTGGTGCTCACATGAAAGCTATGGAAAAAAACTGTTTTAATTTATTGCAGCATCAGTTTAACCTGCCTCCAAATGGAAACTGCAGGCTGCTGAAGTTTTGACATTTGAGCGTTTTCAACGAGTTGACACATTAGTAATTTGCTTGGTATCATCCTAAATAATAATACATATTGTGACTGAATTAATTTGGCAAGCAGCCAACGACCAATGAGGAAAAAGTTAATTATGTACTTGTCATGAAATGCACTCTATTTATGGCAAAATGTGTTGACTTTAAGTCAATCTTGATATTTACAGCAAATTAAAAAGTTACCACAGAGTGTAAGTATTTATGCTAAGGACAAACTGTCTGCAGAGGAAAACAGAAGGGGGAAGGAGATGCCTGCAGGCCCTGGCTGGGGTTGGACAGGCTGGGGTGGAGCATCCCATCACCTCCTCCCAAATTGCTCCCAAACCAGCAGGTAACATCCAAAAAGATGTAGATGAATTGTGGCAGACACTGCTTCTGTCTTCACAATGAAACCTGAGAGCAAACCTCTGGGTTACCAAGGGATTTCCTCAAAGATTTGTTTTGAGGATCAATCTCATTCAATCTGTAACCAAAAGAAAAAGGGCGGTAATAATTTGCTGATGATACCTAGTTAGGAGGAGTTCTGTCTGATTTGCTGATGATAATAAGCTGATGATACCTAGTTAGGAGGAGTTCTGTCAATTCAGAAGAGAACTGGGATTGCACACAGCAATAACCAGATGACCTTGAGGTCCGAGCTAATATAAATGGATGGAAATCAATTGTGCAAAGTGCAAGGCCATACACCTTGGGACTAATAATGAGCACTCCTGGTATAAGCAGAGAGCTCATCATCTGGAAATAGTAGACGGCAGACACCTTGATGTTCAGACAGACACTGCAATCCACCAACGTGAGGCAAAAATGGCAAAAAGAAGATCCTAGAGCACATCAGAAGTACTTCCACAGAGATGGGAAAGCATTAACAACATTGCACAAAGAAATGGTGAGACCCCCCCACACACAATATTGTGCATGAAAATATGCTTACATGTTTAAGTAAGGTGATCTTAAAGTGGAACAAGAACACATTTTGTTTGGATAGCTAAGTGCAGCAGAGTGCAGACTATGATTATTCAGTGTAAATAAAGTAGTGGGGTAAGAATTTGCATATTTATTATGGGAGGAAAAAGAACTGGTAAAGTTTAGAAGACAGTAAGTAAATAGACACAGGTGCATTGCACACATTTTTATACCAAAAGTAAAAAGAGTGTTTCTAATCAACATAAGAACTGAGCAGTGAGGCCACTAAGCTAACTACTTCGAAGACAGAAGGTGATATAGATATAGAAGAAGCTGCAAGAGATGGCTGCCTCCAAATGTGGGGGCTAGAGGCCCCTTTGGAGCATCTTTTGGTGCCTGAGCTTCATGGTGAGCTTGAACAGAAAGCCCTGGAATCCACTGGGATTTTTTCCATTTGGCCTCTTGCAGATGCCACTTCCACCTAAAAAATGTAAAGAAGTTATTTGGTAGGGTTTTTTTCCCTGTAGGAGCAGGAAGTCCAGCTTTCTGACGAATGAAGGTAATCAGATTTAGTAGTTTGAGCCAAATGCAGCAAATTAGCTGGTTCCACCACACAGCCAGGTGACCTAAATGGACCAAAACATCACTAATTTATCTACAGAAAGGATTATATAGCATTCCTTTCTAGAACTATTTGCACCAATGGAAACCCTAAGCCAAGGGTATGCTGGCATCACAGTGATGTCAAAACTTCAGCATGGATTGTCAACTTTTACTCTGACTTCATAACCTTGAATATTCTCCGCTGTCTATAACGAGGCAATATGCCACAGGTACAAAGACAAGTACCTTTATTTGAAATTTTCCAAACTTGGTACCAGAAAGGTGTAGATCATAGACTGTATTATTATATTATCATTATTATTATTCCTAATATAAAGCATGATTCTTTTTCACATGGTTATATGAAACTAACTTTTCAACTTTAACTTCAGTATGTATCAGATACATGCCTTCCTGTCCATATTGCCTCCAGAATGAGAATTAAAATAGCATAATAGGCATTAAATAACCAAATAGAAAAATGCATCAGCATCTTCTGTTGCTATGAGAGGTACTATACAGTACAATTTACAAGGTAATAGGCCTATTCATCTTCACCGTATCATTCACTTCAGTTTCTCTGCTCAGATGATGCAAGGCAGGAATTTTGATTGACTATTTGTCCTTGCTTTCATTAAGAATAAAACATGGCTTGAAAATAAGAACTTTGCCTGCCATTTCACATCTCTAAAATACTGTTCTTGTGTTATCAGCATGGATCAGAAGTATATGCTGATCACAACATTATGAAATCAAAGGTTGCATCCAAATCCCATATTTTCTAAATTCACTGTATCAAACTGGGATAAGGATCACACAGACATTCATTTATCTTTGCATTTCTAAACTGCCTTGCTTGGCAACATGATAATCCAGGAGTTAATTTAGGACTCAGTGCACCTGCATTCACCATCATTCTGACTATACAGAACCTGCTCTGCTCTTTTCTTCACTAACTGGGGGATGAAGATGAATAGGGATCATGAAGCACCTGCATATTATGGAAAGGAAGCTATAAAAAAGCCTTCTAGCAATAGATTTTAGTGCAATGGCAAATGTGTACTCTGCTTCATGACATTATGGGTTGGCATTTGCATGACAACCTTCAGACAACAGTCCTTTTTTACTAAGGTTTTTAAGGTTTTTAAACCTTGTTTAGTTGCTCCAATTCCAACAGTAGATGAGTTAAAGGCAGCAGAAGTGCCTGGGTGTAAGATGCTCTCTTCACCCTGGCTAGCTAATTGAACACTAAAACATGCTTGTACCCATAGCTAGAGAGAATTGGCAGCAGGTACAAGGACTGAGATCCTGCTGGGGTCTACACTGTTTTTCTGATGGACCTGATGGCCACAAATGCAAGTGAATTCACCAGGGATGTCAAAGTTGAAGGCAGCCTGGGCTGCAGTGATCAGGCACTAGTGCAGTTCGCTGACCTAAGGGGTAAGAGGCAGATGAGAAGCTTAGTCAGGCCTCTAAATTTCAGAAAGCAAATGTTCAGCTCTTCAAGGAGTTAGTAGGTAGGACCCCACAGGAAACAGCCCTCAGGGACAATGGATGATGTTTAAGGATGCTTTCCATAGAGTGCAAGAGATCTCAATCCCCAGGTGTAAGAAATCAGGCAAAGAAGGCAAGAGATCAGCATGCCTGACTCAAGACCTGCTGGCCAAACTAAAAGGCAAGATGGAACTACACAGGCAGTGGAAGAGGGGACAGGTATCCTGGGAAGAGTATAGAGATGTTGCCTAGTTGTGTAGGGACAAGGTCAGGAAGGCCAAGGTGCAGCTGGAGCTGAACTTGGCAAGGGATGTAAAGAAAAACAAGAAGGGCTTCTATAGGTGTGTAAACCAGGAAAGGAAGGTTAAGGAAAGTGCAACCCCCCTGATGAGCAACAGTGGGGAACTGGTAACAACAGACAAGAAGGCTGAGATTCTCAACAACTTTTTTGCCTCAGTCTTCACTGGCAGCCTCCTCACAGCTCTCAGTTTGATGGCCCACAAGACAGAGACCAGGGTGACAAAGTCCTTCCTACCACAAGTGAAGACAAGGTTTGTGACTGTCTGAGGAAGCTGAACATACACAAGTCCATGGGACCTGATGAGATGCACCCCAGAGTCCTGAAGGAATTGGATTTATGCATTAACAAAGCCATTCTCCATGATATTTGAAAAGTCATGGCAGTAAGGTGAAGTCCCTGGTGACTGGAAGAAAGGAAACATTACACCCATTAAAAAGGGTAGAAAGGAAGGCCCTGGGAACTACTGACCTGTCAGCCTCCCCTCTGTGCCTGGGAAGATCATGGAACAGATCCTCCTAGAAGACATGCTAAGGCACACAGAGGACAGGAAGGTGATTCAAGACAGCCAGCATGGATTTACTAGGGGCAAATCCTGCCTGACCAACTTAGAGGCTTTCTACAATGGAGTGACTACATCAGTGGACAAGGGAAGACCTAAGGAAGTCATCTATCTAGACTTCTGCAAGGCTTCTGACACAGTCCCCCACAATATCCTTCTCTAAATTGAAGAGATATGGGTTTGATGGGTGGATTGTTCATTGGATAAGGAATTGGTTGGATGGTTACATCCAGAGGGTTACATCCAGTGGTCAATGTCTCGATGTCCAGATGGAAAACAGTGACAAGTGGTGTCACTGTGGGGTCCATACTGGGACCAGTGTTGCTTAGTATCTTCATTAACGATATTGGCAGTGGCACTGAGAGCACCCCCAGCAAGTTTGCTGGTGACACCAAGCTGGGTGGTGCAGTCAATATGCCAGAGGGACAGGATGCCATCCAGAGGGACATGGACAAGCTGGAAAAGTGGGCCCAGGTGAACCTCATGAGGTTCAACAAGGTCAAGTGCAGGGTCCTGCACCTGGGCTGGGGCAACCAGAGATATGAATACAGGCTGGGGGAAGACATGCTAGAGAGCAGCCCTGTGGAAAAAGACCTGGGGGTACCAGTGGATCAAAAGCTGGACATGAGTCACCAATGTGCAGTTGCAGCCCAGAAGGCCAACTGCATCCTGGACTGCATCAAGAGAAGTGTGGCCAGCAGATCAAGAGAGGTGATTCTGCCCCTCTACTCTGCCCTGGTGAGACCTCACCTGGAGTACTGTGTCCAGCTCTGGAACTCCCAACACAAGAAGGATGTGGACCAGTTAGAGCGTGTCCAGAGGGGGGACATGAAAATGATCAGAGGGCTGGAGCAGCTCTCTTATGAAAACAGGCTGAGGGAGTTGGGGTTGTTCAGCCTGAAGAAGAGAAGACTCCAGAGGAACCCTATAGCAACCTTCCAATACCTGAAAGGGGTCTGTAAGAAGGTTGGGGAAGACCTGTTCACTAGGGCATGTAATGATAGGACAAGGGGCAACGGTTTTAAGCTAGAGAAGGGTAGATTTAAGTTGGACATTAGGAAAAAGTTGTTTAATATGGTGGTGGATCACTGGAACAGGTTGCCTAGAGAGGTGGTGGGAGACCCATCCCTGGAGCTATTCAAGATCAGGCTTGATGGGGCTCTGAGCAATCTATTGTAGTTGGAGATGTCCCTGCTTATTGTAGGACTAGATGACCTTTAGAGGTCCCTTTCACCCAGTATATTCTATGATTCTGTGCCCACTGTTGCCGTATTTCCAGCCTTCTCGGCATTTCTTCAATAATCACAACTCAAAAGCATTTTAATGCTCCCCTGCTTTCATGGTGATACACTCAAGTTTCTTTGGCTTGGTCACTGAATCAGTGGCACAAGTAGAAATGTCTTTACTAGCTGGGGAAGCCCAGAATTGCTTGAGGCCACTGCAGATGGCTGGCTGTGGGATCTCAGACTACAGCACCATCCCCAGACTACCCAGCATCCAACACCTGATTCCGTCCTGAAATACCATTTGAAATTTTCATTTCATGGTCTATAGCCCTTCAAGTTTTTCTTTCCATTTTAAATATGCTTATTTCACAAAGTACAAAAGCAAACTTCCCTTCATAATCCTGCCCCTCTCACTGCAACCTGAGAATGGAGCTGAACCATCTCTCCCATGCACTTCCACTTACAACATTTTAAGGGGCAATGAGAGCTTTCTTCCCTTCTGCTTCTCTTGGATTAGTATGGTTGCAGGCCTCTGTGGACTCCCTTTGTTTTTACAGCACAGTCCCATCTGGTACTAAATATGCTTGTGAAGGCATTTCTGAAACATTGAACTGCTGGTTACTCTCAGAACCCTCCCATGGCTCTGACTTCACTCTTCCTCCAGGTACACTTACCCACTCCTGTCTCTTAAAACAACAAATGATTTGCACCTTATAAAAGAAATGTCACTGCCATAGTCTAAGCTGGAAAAAATCGTGGTCATCCTGACCTCATTAGGGGGCATCTGCACCCCTGCTGATGGCTTTAAAGGTGCCTGTGTTGCATACATCTCCTTCCAAATCCTTCCCAGCTCACTAGCAAACTTTTGTTAAAACTGGCATATACGATTGTCAGCGAGGGTGCAATTTTTTAAGCTATTTTTCAGAACAATCTGTACTCTTTCAGCACAATGACTACAAGACAAGAGACACTTCATGTGTTGCAGCTGCTGTTCTGATCTTCCCAAAGCCATGAGACAGCAGTTGCTGTAAATCATTGCTACTTCCAGCCCTTACGTGGAAGTAGCAATGTAAACGAGGGCAGAATGAGATGCCGTAGTTGCTTCCATAATCCCTAACAGGCAAGTAGGTGCCTGAAGGAGGGAAAGGCACATGACCTGACCTTGCTTCAGGCTGGCATTGGCGTATCCTGACATGAAGGAAGAGGACTGGAAGATGGAAGGACTGCAGTACAAACACAGACACCTGGTAAGCTCCCAGATGGACAGGAGCATTGCTCTGTGCCAACGAGGTGTCCTAATGAGGATGTGGTGCTTGTAAGTGCACCCTCCAACAACCTGCTGTCTCTCAGGCACACCATTTTCTTCTTACCACCAGCAGTTGTTTGAAGGCACAAGCTAACTAGACAACAGCAAATTAGCTCCATGCTGTGGTCTGATGAGAAATTTCAGACCACTAGATAAATAATCCACATTTTTCAGAAGATATGCCCAAATAAGTGTGTATTTGATGAACACTGCTGAAGAGCATTTTGCACTATCAGCTGAACAGTAGTACATGTTTACAAACCAGGCTAATTATGGAGCCATCATATTTACTGTTTTATGAGCTCTCCAGTGAGGGAGACTGACCTGCTGCAGGACTAAAAATCAGAATTTAGCAATATACCACTGCTAATCTTGGACTCCATCTCTACGTATTCAGGACCATATCAGTGGAAAACAGAAAAGGGAACTGTGAGAGGATGGGCTGATGCTGATTTCTCCTTAATTAGGATTTGATCTTTTGCACGTTATGGGGATGAAAACAAGCCCAGATACACACACTCCTATTCATTGGGTAATTCTAAATGACACGGAATTAAAAGCAAAGCAGCGAATCCCTCACTCAATATGCACACACAATTCCCATTATGGATAATGGTTATTTTGCTGTGACCAGCATGCGTTTTGAATGTTTCATGGCCATCACAGGTTTCTATTCAATTAAATCTATTGGCAGCAAGACTTCAATGCTTAGAAGGAGAAAGGTGAAACAGAGGTTAAAAAAAATACCAATTGCCTGTGCAGCAACATCTGTGATGGGCAACATCTATGCCCATATCCCATAAAACAACGTTGATAATGCAGACTTCACTCCTTCATTACTTTTATACATAATTTGGATGTAACTATGGCTGATATCATGAGCAGTAGCAAAGGGAGGAACCAGTCCCACGTGCCATGCTCTCATCAACACAAAATGCCACATTGAGGTGGGCTGCTTCATGTTTGAGGGTCTCTCATGAAGCTGGTGTGCAGTGTCACCAGCCTGCCTGAAGATGTCCAAGGACTCTGGTCATAAAGCTGTATTTCTCCATCCTTTTCTACTCCAGCATACATCCCCACCTCCCCACAGTGCAGCCCACACAGAACATCTGCAGGTTCTGATTTATAATAGTGAATACAGAAATAAAATTTCTTAACAAATTAAAGCAAACTACAAGCAGGGTTATTTGCTCCCAGGACTTGGAGGGAAGAATGACTTGCCTGCAGGTCTTCTTTCCTTGCCCTTTGCAGGCTGAAGAGCTGAAGTTTGGTAGCCACCACTGGAGCACAGAAATTTTTCTTTGCTGAAAATAAAAGTTTCGCTACAGATATGCCTTCTCCACATGATGGCATGATGATAATAGTTTTCCAAATGACAGACTCAGTTCTTTTTAACACCAGGACTAATCATACGGGGCTCCTTGCTGTCATAAACCAAACCAAATGTAGATAGTTGCTGTGGGAAGTAGCTGAGATCATGTGTCCTGCCCAGGGGAGTCAGGAGATACTGGGGGACACCAGAACCCTGGTGCAGAACAGGGCATCTCCAGACAGTAGGAAGACCTGCTGACTCACTGTTCTCACTAAAGAAAACCAAAAATACCCTGGTTTCATTTGCTTTGTCAGACATTTCTGCAGCATGATACTGCAGCTGGAATAGCGAGTTTGTGATTTTCTGAGCCTAGACATTAGACAAAGCTGGAGACTTTCGAAAGGGGAAAATCTCTCTATCATAAAAGCTCTGAAGTCAACAGAATTACACCAAAGAGGAGTGATCCTGCTGGGAGGTACCTGTAACTCACTTTGATGGCTTTCTATATGACATGATTTGGGCAAGGGTGTCCCTGCATTTTAAATGGTGTTTTCTGGAACACATGACTCATTTATCTGAAGGACTCTTGTTATTTTTGATACAATATGCAAGCTCTCAGTGAAATCTTGCTCCTCATCCTCATGCAACCCATCCACCTCAACTTTACCAGCTGAGAAAAAAATAACAGGATTTTACCCTCTGTCCAAATCCCTCCAAACAGTAAAAATACAAATGCTGAGTCCCCTTATACCAAAGCAGGTATAAATTTCAGATTGGACACAAATTCATCAGTAAAACTGAAGAATGCTCTAGACAGTCTGAGCAGGAAAAATAAACCTTTTCAAGCCAATGTGTTCACTGATTAAATAAACACTGAATGGAGCTGACAAAACAGGCCAGTACACTCACTCCCTGAGCATCTTGGAAGGCCCTAGGAGAAAGAGAATAAAAGGAAAAGCAACAAAGGAAAAACAAGTAAAAAAATAGTTAATTAGAGCCAAAGAAGGGTATACACAACTATCAGTTATCAAAAGAAAAAAATAATTTAAAAAAGCAGAACCCTGTCTGCAACTGGCTTTATTGCCCCTTGAAGTCAAGCTGGGTGCCTTCTCCTTGCCTGTCAGCAGCCCCCAAGAGCAGACACTGCAAGACTCTCAAACAAAGCAGGCTGTGGATGGGGAGGTCCACCCAGACTATTGTCCACAGCTGGGATTCCTTTGAGTCACCTATTTGTGTGCATCATCAGCACTCAGGGTCGTTGTGACAGCCTGAACCATGCCTGAGAAGTGCTGCCCTGCACTGGGTGAAGGGACGGTAGCAGTAACAGGAGGCGACAAATGTTGCCATAATTTCTGATATGTACATTCTGCTGCAAGTACACATCTCAGTAGTTGCTCCATCAGCATTTCCCATTTGTGCACTGACAAACAGAAGAGGGAATAGCACCTGCCACATACCTCTGCTTGCACACCCAGCCTCTTGGTGCTGGGGTGCAGCCCTGAGCAGGGCAGCACCAGCAGGGCTGCAGGGGTGTCTGCCTGCTCTACAGTGATAAAACCAAAAGGCTGGGGAGAAACCAAGAAGTCTGCATGTGCGGACGCCACTGTCATCTTGGTCTGTGAAAACCTGTTGTCCCAAAATAAAGTGGCCTGATGTGGTGTTACACTGTGTTATGGTAATAGAAGGGTGCCCATTTTCTCACTTAATTTTTAATATTTTCTGAAGAAGCCTTAGAAATCAATTATATTTTACCAATCATACCATTCTTCCTCATCTGAGGAATATTGGTTTATGGCCCTGATAGACTTCACACTGCCCTGCTTCTTTTTGTAGCCTTTTCCTAGACACAAAAATCAGGTCCAAAATCATCAGAAAGATGCTCATTTGGGGGCTCTAAACTCCACAACCTTTCCTAATAAAATGAAAGACAGCTTTTCAAGATCTGGCCTGCAAGAAAGCATTTTACTGATTCCCAAAGAAGTTATTAAGAAAGAAAAAAATTAATCATTTGTTGATCATTTGACGTCACAATGTATTAACTTTATTGGCTACCTTGGCAAAAGAGCATGGGCTCTTGAAGAAGAATTACCTGGAAAGAGCTACAAGCCCAATTTCTACATTAGTGAATAGGAGGATACTGGAGTCATTGATCTGACTTCATTGCATGCATGAACTCCAGAAATGACAACCTGGCCTTGCGGACCTGGAGACTGCTATCAGAACCCACTGCTAGGGGAATTCTGCCCATGGCCTCTGGGAAGCTCTCCATGCTGAGCCAACCACTGCCCAAAGACAGCAAATGCTGCCACGTGGGTCTGAGAAGGAACTGCTTGTGTGCCCATCAGCACAAAACATGAGCACACGTTTGCCCTGGAGTACAAGAAATAAAAAGGAAGGGGCAGATGGAAATGACCCAGGGCTATTGAATTATGGTGCTTTTTCCCGGCATCTAGGGCCAAGTCCTTCCCATCCTACCATTTATACAGGTAACCTCACTCGAGTGCAATAAGCGTTCAGCAAAATGGGCTGGATTTGGTTCCAGAAATCAGCTGATCAAGTCAGATAAACCATTTCTATAGGCAAGTAGGACACCACATTTAATTTCCTTTTATTAGAACAAGGATCAATCTCTGCATCAAACATAAAGTACTCTGTGTATTTTTCTGCAACAAACTCAAACTGTGGTTTTCCTAAACATTTCATAGGATTACACAATAACCACAGTGTGAGCCAGTAGAAAGTTCTGGTAACACTAATCTGATAAGAAGTTAGATGGGTGAATTATACAGAAGATCATTCCTGTAAAAAATCATTCATATGCTCTGTGAATTTTGGCAGCTTGATAAATAATTTCAAAGATAAGGAGTTTCCCTGTCCTTTTGAATATTTATGGAGAGGAAGAAATACTTGCTTGACACTCAATGGGGAATCAGGATATGAACACAGCAGCATCATTCCCCTTGTCCTTTAGCCCTGAGCAAACTCTAGATGTACAGGACTGACTCCTCCAGCTGCACCAGCCTTTGAGCCAAAGGAGAACAAGGAACACAGGGTACAGTGCTAGAAATGTAAACCAAGATGGATTTCCAACACTGTTGGATTGGGGTCTTAACATGGTATTTTATGTGAGCACTGACTTCACTTGAAACACAAAGAAAAATACTGTGTTCAGATATAGCTAAACAGAACCTGTCATGTTCTCAGCACAGTTTACTTTACGAATACAAAAATTAGCACATTTTGTGCTATACACAAAGAAATGTCAAGCAGGTAACCTAAAACCCCAAAAGACATATCCAATACATCTAAATTAAAGAGCAGTGAGTAGAATAATAAACTTTAAAGGATTTCAGTGTCACTGTAGCTGACCAGCCATGGTAAAATGCTACTGAAACTGATAGGTAACTGTTATGGGCAACAGTATCTAATTCCAGGCTGGTACAAAGCCCATTAAGATATACCATCTGTGCAAACATCTGTCTCTGTGCACAGTTTATTTATAAGATAAAATTAATGGGCATCATATGAGAAAACCTAAGAAATAATTAAGGATTAAATCTTGGTTTTATATAGGAAGAACATTTTAAAATAAAAGTCTCTAAAAATATACATATGTCCATGTTTAGTACAAGGATAAGAACAACAATCTTGCTCTGTAAATCAGCATCCTCATGATAAAACCTCTTCCTAAGTAAGAAGGATTCTTCAATGTCACAGTTAAGTCATAGTTGCTGCAAGTGAAAGGCAGTGATACAGGCCAAGAAGCAGCAATATGATCCCCCACCACAAAGATAACACCACGTCCTGATGCAAAGATAAGACTTTCAATACATGGTTTTGAGTGTTGTTTTTTTTTCCCTTCTGACTTCGATCAGCTGTTCACACACCAGCTAGTGCAGGGCAGGATGGCATTTGAGCGGAGCGCAGCAGTTTGCTTACATCAATTGTAGAGTCAAGATCAAGGCCTGAAGCTTTAAAATTGCAACTGTTTAGTATGAATACTGTAAAACTAGAGTTTTAGTAACCTAAGAGAAAAAATATCGCTCCTTTCTTTTTTTATTTTTAAAAATCCGTGTCTTTATTAATACTTTTACATTTTTAAGTGCCAGAGCATCGAGGCACATTTATGGTCATAATTACAATTGATTAGAATTAACTCTAGTCTGGTCCCATGATTTGGCTGAGTAATTTTTTTTTTCTGCTGGGAGATCTTGGTGCAACCACAGAGGAGGAGAGCATGATGAATCTTAAGTACAAAATAATCAGGCAGATTGGTGCACAAGAAAAAAACCTCCTATCAGGGAAGGAAAACAACAGTCAAAGGTGCAACACCTGGGCAGCTGCCTCCTCATCAGTGCCTTCCTCCAGCTCAGATGTCCTAAAACTGCATAAGAGTATTATGGAAACACTGCATTAATTGCATCTCTTCCTATTGTAAAAGGTGGAGCAGTCTCAGAAAACCAATTTCCTTTCCACCATCTGTGTTCCAACTGTTTGGCACCCCCAGCACAGTGTTGTCCAGCTGTGCAGTCCAGTTGTGCAGTCCAGCTGTGAAGACGTCCTGTGGCAGCAGTGGGGCTTCCAGACACAGCAGCAACAGTGGTGTCCCCATGGGCATTTCAAATGCAACCAGGTACATATTTCATTGACATTCAGATTCCTTTGGAAATTAATCCAGATGAAGACAAATCCCTCTATCTGCAACAAGAGTGTGCAGATAGCAAAAGCAGAAAAGATGCCCTCACAGGGTTTGCATCTGTATCTCCTCCCCATCAGTAGATCAGGGTTTGTTTTGCTGTTGCAGGGCTTCACGCTCAAACTCAGAGGTGAACACAATGCACTGAAAATTCCCAAAACCCTCCAATTTCCTACTTTAGCTCTGCTCCAACCTCATTGTTGTGCTGTACCTGCAGGTTGCAGGTGGCTGATAATCCTGCCCCTGGCCGGGGCACTGGGAAGCCAGGCAAGGGCAGGCCCAGCAGAGGAAATTCCATGGACAAGGCCCTCTAGACAGCTGGGGGGGTAGGGAAGGACAGCAGAGCTTTTTCTTCGTTTTAACCTCATTTCTGTGGGTCTGCAAGAAGATAAGCATGCATCCCCTAAGGTTCTGCCCTTGTTTGTCTGTTTTTCCTCTAGCCTTGCAGTCGCCAACAAAGCAGGTGAGCTCCTAGCTTTGAGCTGGCATTTGCGTGCACTCAGATGAAGCAGCTGCCACCCAGTGCTGGTCTGGGACTTGTCTCCTGCCCAGCACCCCTGCCAGCGGAAACCAGCACAAACACAGGCTGACTGGTGGGATGTTGCCCAGCCTTTGAGGCTCTACACAATCCTACTGGGTGCCCTGTCAGAGAGCCCTGCTAACAATGGCCAGCTGGGGAGGACACTGCAGCCAGGAGAGTGGAAAGGGAAGAAAGCAGGATCTCTCCTTGAGGATATTTGTTTTGGAAATCTGTACCTAGTAATTATGAATAAATGTTAACAAAGCTGTATTTTCTCACTTCTATCAGAGAGCAAAAAGAGCTTCTAATTTGAAGTGAGACCTTGGTATTTGAAAAAATTGAGTTTATAAGCAAGGACTTCTAGTAAACTTTCTCTGGCAGAAAACTGGCAATTTTCTAATTTGTTTATATTTGTGATGACTGAGAAAAAAATATTCATTGACATGCCCAGAAATAAGTGTTGAAATGCTCAGAAAGCACTAACTTACAAATGCTACTTCCATGTATCATTTCCCCACTTACCAAGTCTCTCATATTTCCAAATAAATGAGGGAATGTTAAAACCCTCTGCTATCAGAAAATTGTTTTCCATATAAGACACATGCTACCCTTCTGCCTGCCTGTACTGTGCCCAGATTGCTAACATCTATTAACTATTTTTACTTGCTTATACAATATGAATTTTTGTTATACTTTTGGATACATCCTGTAAGCAGCAGAGCTGTAAGTTCTCCTACTTATTTTTTTCAGCATTTCAAATAAACTGCTCCACATGTGACCAAGAATTTTAAAAGAGGTGCTTGTGCTATTAATACTGCTCTTTATACATGAAGACATAAACTTTCAGAAAACCAGACAAAAACTCCTGTTGTACCAGTATTTTCAGAAGATAGTGTATGGGCAGCTTGGGTAATTAAAGGCTTGTCAGCCTGACAGTGATCACAGAGAAAATAATGAAATGGCTGAGAGAGACTTGATTAATAAGGAAATAAAGATGGCTAATATAATTACCTCAAATCAACACAAGCTTATATCAAGCAGATTTTGTCAAACTAATTTGATTTCTTACGGAGTTTCAAGTTGCTAAAAGTAACCATGATGGTGTAACAGACTTCTAAAAGCTGCTTTAGATGGTGCTTGCTACATGGTGTTTTGACTAACCTGCATAAGAGAAAAATCAACATGACATACATTAAAAGGATTAAAGTCTGACTAATTGATCATTCATTAGGGAATGTGTTTCCAGTGGGATCCTAAGGCTGTTAGTTCTTAGCCCTACTCCTCTTTACGTTTGTATCACTGATCTCCAAGAAAACATAAAATCCTTATTAATAAAGCTGGCAAATGGGACAAAGATTGGAGGAGTGGCTGAGCTACAAGACAGAGACAGTGGTACAAAGGGACTGGATTGCTTTGGGAGTCAGCATGAGAAACAAACATCAACTCCAACAGAGCCAGAAAAGAGACCAAACTGTCAACAGAGGAAGAAAAAACATATCTGAAGAAATGGGGGGAAGTGAGGGGTTTTCAGCTGAATAGGCATTTGAGTAAGATGTTCTGCTAAAGGAATAAATGTGATCCCTGTGCTTGAAAATGCTGAATGGGGTAACAGGCTTTACCTTAGTGTTCAATCCTGCAATACTGTATCCAGCTTTGATGTCCACAGTTCAAGACAGATGTTAAATAGAGGAAGTTCAGAAAAGAGCTAAAAGAATAATGAAAGAGGTGGAAAACATGGTTCATGTGAAAAAGTTCACAGTATTGACAACACTTAAGAACAAAAAGTATCTCATTACACCTCAGGATCCACCATGTGAAACACAAATTGTATTTAGAGGGTTCCTCAGTCTGGCAACAGACCCAAGAACCGGAAACTGTATCAGGATCATCTGTTCAGATATGGTGCATACTTTGTATAGGGAGGATGATTTACCCCTGAAACACCTTTTCAGTTCTGTGATAAATGTCACATCATTAGAAACTAAACACTTCATGGATTTTTTCTCTGAAAGGTATATCCTATTTCAGCCTAAACTCATTTCAGAAAAACTTGGCCTGTGTTATCCAGGGGTTTAAATTAGCTGTTCTTGGAGCCTCAAAACATGACACTCCACAAACATGCCTATTTAGCAGGCAGAAAATGTTAACAGTGATAGAAATTTCCTTAATTTTTTTTTTATTTTTATTTTTATTTTCTGTTTTCCTTCCCTTGGAAAAGTTTTTTTCTGGTTGAAAATCCTGTTCAAGGATTTTAAGATGCCAGTTGTAGACAAATGATTCTGAATCCCAGTGTCCACAAGGATGTGAAGTATTGAAAATGGGCTACCAAGGACAAACCCTGCAAGATTCTCAGAGAGAGAAAGGATAGAAAAGGATGCTGTTGACAAGAGGCCTCAGTTCTGATCCCTGCTCCCAGGCTGTTTTATTAAAAAAGACTGTTCTCCTAAACAAAGCTGGTTAGGCTGATAAATGTCCATCTTAAAGCTTTAAGTTATTACAGGGCTTGGATGGATTTTTATTGTTAACCCAGGGATTAAATGCTTTTTATCAATACACTTTCTACTTGCCCTCTAAGCAAGCTATACTGTTTTGTGCATGGGTGTATTTATAGCAAACCTATACTTTAAATGATCTTTAGCAGCTGAAATAATTATCCCAAAACATTGTATCACTAGACAAATCAGTGAACTGGAAAAAAAAATAAATTACTAAAATCTGCTATGTTACCTGCAGAAATTGAGTAGAGTAACACATGGCTCAAAGTATTCTTCCTAAAATTAATAGCTAAAGAGAAATGCCTTACTTGGGGGGAAATCATAGAATCATTAAGGTTGGAAAGGACCTTAAATGACACTTTCCATTTAACTTGGAGTATTTTAAGACAATAATTTAGGGGAAATTCCAGCAGGTAGTCAGAAGATTATAACCCTTAATATTTCAGGACTTAATCCTCAGAGAGGCCAAACCCTGGCCTGCCTCTCAGGATCACATCTTTATTTTATGCTAAGTCTTGTTCCTTGCTCTGGTTAAAGTCATTCCAAACTCAAAATCATGAGATAAAAAAGTGGTGAGAAAAGATATAAATAGTATGTGCAGTGCAGAATAAATTCACATCTAAATTACAGGCCAGGAGAAAAAACAGCTTCTGCAAAAGGCTCATCACATCCACTGCCTTCCCTTTCATATCTATTTTTCTACCTTCATTCCCAGACTATTTACTGTTTAATAACTCATTCAAGGTCTCGCTTGAACACTTTGATGCTTCTCGCTTGAATAGATTTTCTTTGGAACATATTCCCTGAGCTGTACGCATTACATTTGCTATGAGATACTTCTTGCCCAATACATTCTCTTAAAAAAAAGCCCCCAAACTCACACAATTTTCAGATAATTTTTTCAAGACCATCCTGGACTTCAGCATACCAAGATTTATCAAAATGGTCATCGTGAGGATGAAGGTAAATTCCTATTAAGGTTTATCTGACATATTTTCATTTATGCCACTGACTTTTATTTTACATCCAGGCTCCAAGATGTCCCTTTCTTTGCATGAGTAAAAACATTCTAAAAAGATCCAGCAGAATTGTGCAGTTCCCATGCAAATGAATCTCCCAGTTAAAAAGAAAGAATTTGATCTGTGAAAAGACAGTAAGATCACAGCCCAGTAACGATTTATTTGTGACATCGTTAGTGATGTCTTTGTCATACCAAGCTTGACTCCTACTGTGAATAAGGTTTTGTTTCTGCTGTTTGCAGTGCAAAGAGATTTTATCCACCTTAATTATTCCTAAAGATTTTCACTTTCACCACATTGAATTTCTGTACATTCAATGGCTGTTTGTTTCTTATTCATTTCTCAAAGACACTTGAAAGTGCATTTTTTTAAATTATTTTTTTAATAATTTCATTTTTCATTCCCTTCTGGATGGCGTAAATATTTTTCTTCCATATTGATTTTTGCCCTTTTTGCCTTCAACAAATGCTAAATTATTTTACTAGAGTTAACTGAAACTGACTTATCTAATTTTTTTAGCAATTTCAATGCATATATTGCTATTATACTATTAACCTTGCCCATCAGTGTTATTAATGCAAGCAAAGCTACAGGAAAAGTATTAATTAATTAAATTGTTATTTTAATTAAAAATAATAGCTTATGTTGAATCCTTTATTCTTGTGTATTCCCTTATTAAGTATAGAGCTAATTATCCCAAGGTATAATAAGAAGTTTAGGTTTGCAAAGTCAAGTGTACCATAGATAGGAAATGCTAAAACCAAGATAGGCATAGATGCCCAACTGGAGCTTCTTGCACCATTTTAGCACCAATAATGGCAGTCATTAAACATAATGATACATTAAACATCCAGCAACAGCAGAATACCTTCAGCAACAGTCCCGCATCCAGTTGCAGAGGATGCTACCAAGTATCCTTATAAAAAAGGTTGTTAATCTCACCAAAATTTGCTGTTGGCAGTATCGCCTCTGAAGTCCAAGGGGACTTGCTCTGTCTGCTTGAGGCCAATGGGTGAGCACAGGCTGGTAAGCTCAACCCTGCCCAGAGGACACAACCCAGGGAGAAGGCCAGCACCCTCCATTCCTGCAGAGGTCAACAGGGATTGATGCAGCTCAACCCATTACCTGTGTCAACCTTTGAAGAGTGAAAGCAAGAGTCTGCATCTCCTCCTCCAGAAGCTTCAGAGAGACTTAATCAGGTGTCTATATCAAGTGTAATGAAGCTAAATACAGACCTAAATGTTGTACTGTGTTAATGAGAACAGCAGAACAAGCTGCACAGTTGTAGAAAGAGCTTTTCTGAGTTCTTTGCATATTTTTGGCTGTGGCCAACCTCAGGTGTAGGAAAAACTACCAAAAGAAAGTGCTCACACCACACTTGATGGCTGACTGTTTCTCATTGGTAACTGAGCTGATGTAGTTAGCAGAGTGCTTAATCAGCTGTAATACCTGTAACAAACACATTTAGCAACCTGGAAGGACTGAGCTGGGAATAAACGATGCTGTCGTGTGGCAGCGTGAGCAGGTTTGCAAACTTCTTCTTCAGTGAAGAAGCTTTGAGAAGCTGACACTCTTTTAATCTTCCAGGATCAAAATTTCAAGCTCAATTACAAATACATCCCACTTATTCTGGATTCTTACCAAAACCATCCAAAGGAAGCCCATAAGAGTGGAGAAGAACTAGAAACCTCACACACCATCAGGTGTCTTGGTTTACTCTGTAACTGAGGGCACCACAGCCTCTTGTTAGCTGCTGTGCCCGACCACCTCAGCACATCTATCTTGGTTCTTAACATAGAAAAAGCATTGATTTGGCTTCCACCTACTCAAAAGCAATGTCCAGGCAGATTGTTGCAGCATATGTCTATATTAAAGCAACACAGCAAAAATAATGAACTCAACAAACAGCAGCATTATCTCCTTTAACCTGAGATGGATATAGATGCCATAATTTGTCATTTACTTCAAACAAAGGCTGTGGCATGTAAATCACACCTATCACCCTGCTATCTATCCAGTAATTTTGCAAGCCAATTATGTTGTAAACACATGGACTCAAAAAGGATGTTTTATGAAAACTGAGGTAACACAGTGTGGAGATTGGAGAATATTTACGACCAAACAACTTCCTGCTCTCTCCTTCCCAGGCAGGGTATTTTTTCATCCTTAAAGGATTATCTGCCTTAAATTAATACTGATTAAATGCTTTCCAAAGGAGAATTATTTTCTTGCAAACAGACAAACATTCTTCAAACTGCTTCAAAAACCATGGCTCTTAAAACAGAAAATAGTCATCCTAAATTCAGTTTGAAGTCTCCTTCTCACAACCTCCTGTTCTACTTAACAGGTAGAAATCTCAGAGGTGTCAAAACCACAGGGAAAAGTGTAAAATATGAGGCAAATAATTAATATTCTGCCTAGCCAATGTATGTACATAGTTTATTCTATATAGTAGGTTTCCCTGCTGTGGTCACTTCAGAAAAGGAGGAATACTCAATAAGTCTTTTATATGATATACTTAAAAATATTTTTATAGTTGCTTATGGAGTACAAGATAAAATTTTTGAACTTTGACACCTTATACCTCATCAGTATAAGCAATAACATTTTAATAATATAAGCAATTTATAGCTCAATACTTGGCTAAAACTAAAATTGTCCCAGAAAGGAGATGATACAGAAGACACAACTCAGGTAAAATGAAGTAAAATGTCATCTAAGTATAAGGTTATTTTGTGTAACACTTCTGTTTCAGACCATTTAGCAGACACATGAGATCTCTTCTTTCCCCCCTCCCCCATTACTTGCTCTATTAACTAGGCAAATAAAAGTTTTTAAAAGATCATAAAATCTTTCCCTTTAAAGCAGCCCTTTGCTGGAAAATAATATCTCAGACTGAGTATAAAGCATTTAGCTGTTACACCAGGGACCACAGACAGAAATATTTAAAGTCAGCTTCTCAGCTAAGTCAAAGACTCTCACTGCATCAAGAGAATAAAGCAAAGGCTGATCTGTTTTTTTCTGATCTGGTTATAAGATTACAGGTTAATATGTATTATAAATTATCTAAAAAGTGGCTCCAAGAAATAAGTACCTTTGCAGTCCAAAGCATGTGGAGGATTCACCTGCTCAAATGTAGTCTTCAAGGTAGTGAATAGGTACATCTGGGTTTGCTGTTTAGACTTCAAAGGAAATAATAAAAGGAGGAAGTGGAAAAGAAAAAGACTCTTCTGAGATGTCTGAGTAGATCTTTATCTCACCCCTCAAAAAAGGACAAAGCAACTTCTCTCTCTTACTTATCAATAAAGGAAGCTTCAGATGCAGATGTCTACCTTGGATATGACTTAAGACCCAAGTTGCTTCACTGTGGTCACAAGGCCAGTGGCCATCCTCTTCAGCATACAGTGTAATTATTATTATTTTTTTAAAAAATCATTATTATTAAGACATTGGTAATAAAAAAAACATTCCCCATTTGTGGCATTATTTTCTTGTGAGCCATTTGACAGTCAGGTCAATGCATGCTTCTAGGTGAGCATCTTCGTCAGAATCTTAACAAAGACCTGGTTTAATTAGGTCTGTAATTTTACAGACTGTTACTGTATAGAAGTACTACTGTCTTGGGCCTTTCCTCAGTTTTTAAACAGTTTACAACACTTTCAGTCTGTTTAAATCACTGACTTCTCTAATGCAATTGCAACTTTCTTGAGGTTAACAGAACTCAAAATTTTTACTTTTCAATCCTCCAGTAGATTTTCTGCTTCATGATGCATACATATTTGTGAGAAACACTCAAAGGTAGATTTATTTAGATGTAGAATGTCTTATCACATTTCTTTCAGTCATTATTTAACAATTTCTTCCTTACGATTTCTCCTTTCCAGTAGATAAGCTAGAATTTTATGAGCTTTGATACTCTCTTCACAAAATGTAGTTCAGCTGGTTTTATTCACTGCACTCTTCAGTCAGTATACAGTAAGTTTTTCCTTGATGCTTATGTGACTTGAACTGCTTTTGATTCCTGTAGTCTTGTGGAGAAGCTTCTACCTTTCTGTGTCTTTTCAAAGGCAAATAATTATTTCTGTCTGATTTTTTCCCCTTCCTACCTTATCAAAGGTATCCTAAGGTAGCTTCCTTCAGTTACCACTGTGGACCCTTCTCTTGAGAATTTCTATGTTCAGAAGCATAGCACCATTAAAAATACACTATTTGCTTTATTTTTTCTTCCTTTGTAACTTGCAAAAAAAGTCAACAAATGGATATAATACAATGGAACACTATTATTAATTCCCCTATAGAGGTTTGTGCCCTAGAACATAAAAGATATCCTGGAATATGACTATTACCAATTCAAACAACATGCAGACTTTTTGTTCAGGAAGGATCTGGATGCTTTGTAAATATTTCTGGTTTCTATTGTGCTGTAGAATTAAGAAGAAATAAGAATCATCAAAATAAAATTTGCCTTATTTTCTGTAATTTTTTGAAGGAAAATAAGAGAGAGTGTAAATTCATCCAGCCAAGCATTTTATTGATCTCCAATGATGAAAAGAAAGCAAAATGTAGGCTTATATTCATTATTTCTTCTTTTTTTATTTATTTCTCCTTGCTTTGACTAGAAATTCTACCCTGCTTCTGAGAAAGCTTCAACAATGGAAGGCCTACTACAAAAGCCAAAAAGCTCCATTATGTGACACTTTTAGTTCTCTAGGTTTTTTTCTCTTGGCTGTAAGCACAATATTCTTGACTATCTGTGGATACACTATTTGCCACATTCTGGGGGAAAACAGCAGATATTCAAGATATTTCATGATCTTATGGCTTTTTGCTACTCTGGCTGTTACTTTAGAAGAAGCATGCACAATGATAAAACCCACTGAATGTACGAACCATACAACATACTGTTGTTTTGCTGAGTTTCAAAATCTCTTCTGTTTAAATCTTCTATTTGCTGAATACAAAATATCTATGCAATTCCTTCTTTTCCTGGATGTCTGAGGTGCAAACACTCATATTTTGTGTTTTGCCACGTTTCAAATGCAGTTGATACATTTTAAAAACTAGACTTTATCTTCTAGATACTAGTAGTTTACTTCTGTACTGCATGACAGTTCTAGTTTAACATCTTTAAGATGTTTACCAGCAGCCTGACACTGACACCTACACCTGGCTATTTTGTAGTCACATCAATAATCTTCTTTTAAAAAATAAGACTAATAAGTAGATATTGACTTCTGCTGAGACGAATATCAAGATTCACTGACCTCAGGGTAAATATTTACCAAAGCAACCTGCAGTCAATAATTTCTTTGTGGAACACTAACTCTTCATGTTCACAGAAACACAAAGACAATCTTGTGCATGTATATTAAAGTCTCACTAACCCACACTGCAGTGGACTGTAAACCTACCCAAAAAGTACATTTCCAGGTTGCTCTATCACACATTCTGTACACAACAGTACAATACTTATTTCTTCTTAAACTAAAAAGGAAACTCAATGAAGAGGAAAGGGTTAAGAAAAAGGTTAAGAGATTTCATGAGGGGCTGCTCTGTTCCTATTAGCTCAACAGAACCTTTTCAGAAAAAAAGGGAAATGAATACTCTGTTGCTGGAGAGAATAACTTTTACCTCCACTCATCTTGTCCATAGCCATGCTTCTAACAGTAACACACAACTCAGGACCTCACATTCTTTACTGTTTCCTTTTTCCTTCTGTCTAGAATTTCTCTGGTAATCAAAAAAATGTATAAAATCTTCTAAGAATTAGAATCCTCCCTTAGAAAAGTGGAAAACTTTCAACACAATCTTTGAAATGACAGAATTCCCAATTATAGATTATTTGTTCAACATACTTTCACATGTATTTCTGTATTAATGTCCTTGGCCATGGGAGTCACTGAATATCTCTCTAGTGGAATGTTTGCAGCCATTACTGTGAGCCAGAAAATGTATAGAAACATTTAGATAAATTACCTCCTCCTTCTCTAGAACAGCCTCTTCTGAACTGTTTCCATTGCCACCTGAAATAGCCCTTTCTAGTACAAACCCTTCAGTGGTCTTGATGAACCCAAATTGTCATGATGAATTCCAGATTGTTCAAACAGAGCCTGACGATTACTCTTCTCAGATTTGTGTTAATGAAGCTTTTCTAATTTCAGTTCAGTACCTCTGGTTTTACACCAGACTGAGAAAGACCCCAGCCTGTGGTTTGTACCCATCACTAAATGCCCAAGTGCTCATTTACGTTTGTTCTTTTACTCTCTCAAGTCTCCAAACTAAGAGAACAAAACACATTACCTGCATCAGGAAAAACCTTCTTCCTCTTACATCTTGTCCTTTACTATGCCATCTCGTTTATATTCCCACTTTATAATTTATATCCTGATGTACAACTGACTTTTCCTCTGAATTTTAAAACAAATCTATCCAGCCACTTATTTATACCCAGCATATTTGAATCAGTAAACTAGTCACTGCCATATTTTGTGTCCAGAAAAAAATTATCTACAGAGCCTACTATGGTGTCTTCAACCACTGTTACCTCTCCTTCATTCACCTCCTTGGTACCCTATCACTTCCACTGCAAGTCCCAAGGTAAAATACTTCTTCCCTTTAACTTGGGGAGACAATGTTTTTACCACCTGTCAACTCACATTTATGCTTCAAGTGCAGCTGTCCCAACAGCCACAGTTGGTAGTGGCAGTTTTTAGGAAGTGCTTTGATTCTCTCAAGTTAATTAAAGAAAATGATCTTTTCAAATCAGGTTGAACTTCACTGAAATCAGTAGGGTTAGATACCACCACTCACATCATTAAAGATGACAGAGAAACATGCTTTTCTACTTACAAAAGGCACAGTGCATAGCAAGTATTCAAATGTTCTAAAAGAAACAGCAATGCTGAGTATTTTGGGGTGCAGGGATACATAGGAGTGTGTGTCTGTATGTAGGTGGGACTGCATGGCCATGATAAGGGCCTGACAGAGCACATGGCTTATGTGCCAGTATTTCCTTCCCTAGGAAAGCAAGGCACTTGGATCCTACCCCAGCGTGGGTTTAAGATACAGCCAGGATAAACACCCAGAGCTAAGAGCTCTTCCTCTGTGTAATTTCAGATGTAATCCACAAGGCTTCTTCCAGCATAGGGGTTTAAGGTGCCCCTGGTTAATAATCAGGAATCTTTCTCCCAATCCCATTCATCTTGCCTGCAGAGGAACAGCAAGAGGACATTAATCCATTTGCCATACAACAATATCCAAGAGGGAAAAGCATTGCTAGTCAGTGAGGAAACATGAAGCTGAGCTTAACCAGTCTCTGGGCTCATCTAGAGTTTGTTCAAGAAAAAATAGGGTAAAATAAGATCAAAAGTGGATAAAACCTTACAGAATGTCGGACAGATGATTTTTCAAGGTCCCGTCCAACCTGGCTTATTCTATGCATCTACAACAGTTAAAGTAATTATCCATTATGACAGATAGATGATAACCTAACTCTGTAGCACGTTCAACCTGGGGAGATACAAAAATGGGTTTTGGCAAGGTGGAGTGGACAGAAAGGAGAGAGGACAGAGTGTTTTCACAGTTGAACATAGACTGCAGCAGTGTACAGTGACACTCCTGGTTTGGGCAGCCTACCTGCCACATCTGACAGCCTTACAGGGGGAGTGTTACATAGTTCACCTCTCTCAGCTCCTATGTTATCTGCAAATGATCTCCTAAGGCTAGCTAAAAAAGGTTTCTGCAAGAATTGAAATATTTTGAATCAGTCTGAGATAAACTGACAACTGCTAGTCTGAACCCCAAAGCAAAGGACTGAGAGTTGTTCCAAAGCCTGGAATTTTATTGGAGGTATGTTATCAGAAAAACAAAAATTTCCATCAGCATAAGGAAAGGATGCTGTGATGGACTGCCCAGCTCTCCAAACATTCACAGATACATAGAGTTTTGTAGGACTTTCTTCTTCTTATAGAAATTTTAAAAATATAAATTATCACTGCTGTGAAACTCTCTGTGGTTTGGGTGAGAAACAGATTCTGCATCAGCAGATCGTGATTAACCACTTTCAGAGTTACAAAGACTGCTGTGATTCTCCCTGTTGTGGCTTACCCTTAATTCCTATTCTTCTCACACCAGATAGTATAAACTAGTATTAGTTTGGAAACTAACAATGATTTGGAAAAGTACTGACACATGAACATGCCACGTTGAATTGGATGGCAGCTGATTACAGCAGATGAGCAACTCTGTGAAGGAAAATCATTGTACAATCTGTAACAAACCTCTGACATTGGTGACAGTCATAGACTGTTTTCAGCTTGACCTGTAGATGAGGGAGTTTTTGATGAAGACAGAGCATCAACATCAACTGTGTCTCAGTCTGAACATGTGAGGAGTAATTTTCTGCATAGTTGGAAAAACTGTACCACTTCAGTTGTGCAGCCTCACAGAGGCACCAGAAAGAAAAGCTGATGCCTTGTCAAGATAAACTTGAAGTGATAGATTGCAAACACTGCCCTAAGTAGGAAACGAAAACCTGATTTCTCAAAGGAGCAAGAACACTCAGCTAAAAATCACTGTCCTCTCTCATCCTGTAATCTGCAGAAATGTTGCTAATTTATCCACTGGTGATGAAGTGGGACTGCAAGAACAGATGCCAGACAAGCAAGATGCTTTTTATGCACAGAAGCTTCAGTTTCAGGACTGCATATGAAATATTAATGTATTTCATAATTTAAAAACCACTAACTATGAGAGGACAACCTCTGATAAAGTAAACTAAATGACGGACACCCAATAGGTGATTCAAGAGGGTTTTGCAAAGGGCAAGGACCCTAAACTGAAACCAACTCTTTGTATCTGTGACCACCATTAGCTGCATTAGCTAGATTGAATTTTCACAGTGATGTGCCAGAGTCTATGACAACCATACAGTTTCACTTTGTATCTGTGACCACCATGAGCTGCATTAGCTAGATTGTGCCAGAGTCTATGACAACCATACAGTTTCCTGGCCCTGCAGGCAGACCCAGAAAAATAATCTTTCACTTATCTGGAAGCTAGAAGAGAAATAAGCAGGGACTAAAAATACCCACTAAGGTTTCAGTGGCGTGGGCTGTTTGGGTTCATTACAAGAAATCACCTGACAGATTGAACTTGTCAACATATTAATTCCACCTCTCATGTTTTGAACTATTTATCTGCTTTCTGTTCAGCAATTGCTCATCATATCACCCTTCCAGGCCCCATGGGCAAAGACAAAAAGTAAAGGAAGAGTCTTAATTAAGACATCTGGATTAAATATTGCAGACAATGGCAAAATTAGTCACTCTTCTGCTTTTCAGACAGAGCACAGAGATTGGTCAGCACTAGCCCAGATGAGCTTATCTGCAAGGGTGGACGTAGGAATTTGAATAATCTGGGCAGAAGAGCTGAGCACTGCTTTGGGCTGGGATGTGTACAATAAGGAAATAAGAAAGTGAGAGCCCAGGAAAAAAAAAAAGAGAGACATCCCAACAGACTGCAGAAAATTACTTCTTGATCAAGGATTTTGCCTGTGCACTCAGATCTGAAGGGCTAGCAATCTTCTATCAGTAATTTCATTGGCATTCTTTCTTTCCTGGTTCAAAAGAACTGCTCCAGGACACGGAATTTTTGTTCTGTTAATTTTTACAAAGTCCAAATGTCACTACTTCTTGCCCTTGTTAACCCAGGATTTGTTAGAGGTAAAAGTAATTTAGTTTTATGTATATTAAAAATTTGAATTATTAAACAAAGTATCTTACACCTGCCTGTTTGGGGAAGAAAAAAATAAAAGGTTTAACTTCACAAAAATGCAAGGATCCAGCCTTTCACGGCATACCTGTGTCCAGTGCCCATCAACAGGCCTTGTTCCTGGATTCCCTTCAAAGTAATAAAGAGCATCTTAGAAAAGCAGTGGGAAGGAATTATGCCTGATTATTCACTTGGCTCTCTGCTGAACCCTGAGTTGGTCTGTTCATTTTTTTTAAGAAACTTCACTTTTTACCACTGCCATGCTCTGGAACAAAGTGAACAAAATCCCTGTTCTGCATATACACTCTCTAAAGAAGTCCTCATCAACTGAACTCATCACCTCCCTAAAGGTGAGTTTTCAGCCACGATAGTCAAGGTTATTTTCTGAGGATATAATTTCTGGGTTAGCATTTCTAGTGTTTGTCTACTCAGACAGCTAGATCTTTTAACTAAAAGGATCGAAACTGTATTCACAATCATTATCAAATGCACTGTGAAATACATACCCACAAAGTGAGCAGTTTTATCTTCCTGACCAGCAAGTACCTAGAGATAGGCATCAGCTCAGATGAATTTCAGTGAACATGTTCCAGAGGGGATGCAACTAAAAGCTCTCTGAACAGTGATTTGGTGTGAATAAAAATGAGCACACAGAGCACTTTGGAAACAATTAGTTTTAAAAAAACCAAACAAACAAACCAGCAAGAATTTGAAGGTTACACAAGCTTTCTCAACATAAAACAGCAGCAGTTGCAAACATCAGTTGCCTTTTTATTTTTTTTTTAAATAGTAATCCAGGTGGCAGAGCTGGCAGGAGCCTCCCTTGGGTGTGGGGGTTGCCCTCTAACGCCCCTGAGCAGCAGCCTGAGGGCAGGCCAGTGGAGAGCTGCTGGGTCTGCTGTTCTGGGGACCAGGGAGGGGCACTGGTGTGCTTTTGGAGAGCAAGGTACCTGGAGAAGCCTAAGATTTGATGTCATCTGATAGGAGAGCTGCCTCCTCCCAGGGGTTTAGCTACTCTGTTTGAGGTCCACTCTGGCACAGCCCAGCAAAGTGACCCCAGGTGTGACTGCTGTGAAAACAGCTCAGCTGTGAGAAGGGCCACATCAAGAAGTTGGTAAGACTTGCTTCAGGAGTACTGTTTGGGCTTAGACCTCTTCTTTTGGCTCTTGCTGGTCTATCCTACAGGGATGGCAGTGCCTGGCCATGTGCTGTGTCAGTCCTCACTCATGGACTTTCCTGCCTGATCTTGGAGCTGTCTCCTCAACATGGATGTGTCTGGTGGCTGCTGATGGATGGCTGATCCTGGTGATCCTCACTTCACTCATTGCACCATTTATAGGTAGAAACAATGAATTCAGATGAACAATGTTTGCAGAAACATTTATTTGCCACAAAGGTTGACAAAATATACAGAAAACTCATCAGTTACATTTGAATTGTTAATAAAACCAACTGTTAAATGTGGACCTTTCAAAAAAAAAAAAAAAAAAATTTAAAAAAAAAAAAAAAAAAATTTAAAAAAAAAAAAAAAAAAATTTAAAAAAAAAAAAAAAAAAATTTAAAAAAAAAAAAAAAAAAATTTAAAAAAAAAAAAAAAAAAATTTAAAAAAAAAAAAAAAAAAATTTAAAAAAAAAAAAAAAAAAATTTAAAAAAAAAAAAAAAAAAATTTAAAAAAAAAAAAAAAAAAATTTAAAAAAAAAAAAAAAAAAATTTAAAAAAAAAAAAAAAAAAATTTAAAAAAAAAAAAAAAAAAATTTAAAAAAAAAAAAAAAAAAATTTAAAAAAAAAAAAAAAAAAATTTAAAAAAAAAAAAAAAAAAATTTAAAAAAAAAAAAAAAAAAATTTAAAAAAAAAAAAAAAAAAAGAAACTTGATAGATTAAAATAGATTAATTACCATTCAACTTTAATGTTCCACACTCTGTGTGGAAGTGACAGAAATTAGCTCTATTCAGTAAAAGCAGCAGGGAAGAGTTAAACAAACTTCCTCTTGTTCACTTTGGACTCGTTGTCTGACTAGAGCTTATGCTGTCTACCACTACTCATGTTCTCAGGTCAAGGAATAAAGTAAGCAATCATGTAAATGACTGCACTACAGACCTTTTTTTTCCCCATCTGCCTGCAAACAGAGAAAAAGAGAAATCAAGTTAAAAGCAATCATTGTTATTTTAGTCATCTAATTTATCTGGAGCTTCTCACATCTCACCATGGTTTCAGTGATCTTACCTACTGCAAATATAGTCTCTGGAAAAAAGCAGGGAGCTCCAAGGACTGTCAATGAGCACAGGAAGTTGTATTGTCCTTTCATAAACAAGCCTTGATGAAGATGTTAGTTTGTAAGTAGCATGACATTCCAAGAGAAAAATAAAGCTACAAGGCTTTTAAAACACTTTCTGCATCTCAACAAAGAAGCCCATAAATGCCTATCATTACCCTACACCATCTTGCAACAGAAATAGATTCAAATTGTTTTGATATAAAAAGATACAAATAATTAAAAGGAGAAAAGAACAGTTACAAACAAGGAAGTGCAAAGTTGCAGCATTTACAACAGAAATGTACACACTAATAAACTGGCGTATTTGGGCTTTTTACGGTCACATATATGACATTCAAAAGTCCCTGTTCAGACTTTGGTCTCACAGACTTAGATGTTGCTTAGCCAAAGGGCAAATGAACCCACAGGCTGGAGAAGACAGAAAAGGGCAAGAGAGAAGTGAAGGCTTGGGGATGCAACATTCCTGTCAGCAGCAGCTCATGAGCAAAGCAGGACAAGCATCCTTTGCCTGCTGCTCTCAGCACCGGCCGCAGCAGGTGCAGTGCAGGCTAATGGCATTGACAGTCTCCAAGACAGACAGATCCAAAACTGGTTAAAGATTTCAAACCAACAGTAAAAGTTTTCCAATAGACTGTGGCCAAGAATGAAGGCAGGACACAGGAAAGCTGAGCTCAGTTAAGCATTAGCAGTTTTGCATTCAGGGAGCTCTTCTTTTCAATATGATACTTCCCCAAAAAGCAAAGATTCACGATGGTTGTGTTCACCAGAAGGGCTGGATTTAGGGTTCTCTACACACTGATGAAGCTGGATCTCACTGCTTTCCACTGCAGCCACTATTTCCCTTGATCAACTTTGAATACAAGCGAGACAAAGAGGAAATCACTGGTTAGTTCAGGCATCCCTGAGGACAGACTATATAAGCTTGCCCAGCTTGCAAAGAGAATCCCACGTGGCTCACAGAGGCCCACAGACCAATTGCTGGATCTGGATCAGCCACAATGAGGAAGCTTGCAAAAGCAAACTTTCAGGATTAATTTCTGCATTATGGCTATTGCTGTTCTGCCTAGCCCTTTTTAAGTCAACACAAAGAGCTTAGAGGTCTGTTGCCCTAAGTTTTTATGCTAAATTAAAAATAATTGTATGCATGTTTGTGATTAAGGCACCATCCTTTGGCTGCTTATTGCCTTTGGCTGATTATCTGCCTGCTCTGTCAGGCTACAATCTCCTCTTTTAAACGCTCTTAGACTAATTTTTACAAGAAACATAGTCAAGCAATGATGATGAAATAAAGAAACCATTAAAATATTTTTAAAGGAGACAACCTTGAAAATACATTCTATCCCTCTCCCTTATATGTCGAGCACTGACTTAAGCAAGGAAACTATTTGGGATAGGAACTGTCCATACAGTCATTGTTACTGAAGCAGAAGAAATTAACCCACCAGACTATGTTTTGCAACACTGCCTCATGTCAAACTTTGCCAGGTCCAAAGGTGCAACCCCAAAGGTTGGTTACTAGTCAGATGAATTTATGAACTGCATTAAGAACTTCAGAACTTGCCTTCACAGGACAGATGATGATCACACAGAATCACACAGCATCACCAAGGCTGGAGAAGACATTTAAGATCATCAAGCCCAGCCTATGACCAACACCACCACATCAGCCAGACCATGGCACTAAGTGCCACATCCAGCCTTTCCTTGAACACATCCAAGGACAGTGCCTCCACCACTTCCCTGGGAAGTCCATTCCAATGTCTAAACACCCTCTCTGTGAGGAATTACTTCCTCAGCCTTACAACCTAAACCTCCCCTGGAGCAGCTTCAGGCCGTGCCCTCTCATCCTGTCACTAGTTGCCTGGGAGAAGAGTCTGACCCCCCCTGACTACAACCTCCCTTCAGGTAGTTGTAGAGAGTCATAAGGTCCTGCATGAGTCTCTTCCTCTCCAGTCTAAACAACCCCAGCTCCCTCAGCCTGTTGCTGTAAGACTTTCCCTCTAGCCCCTTCACCAGCCTCGTTGCTCTCCTCTGGACCTGCTCCAACACCTCAATATCCTTCTTGAAGTGAGGGGCCCAGAACTGCACACAGAACTTGAGGTGGGGCCTCACCAGTGCTGAATACAGGGGGAGAATCACATCCCTACTCCTGCTGGCCACACTATTGCTGACACAAGCCAGGATACCATTACATTTCCTGTATCAGTATTCAGACAAACTGAATGATCTGAACTGCTGAGGATTGATAGGCTCCTGTACATCTTTTAAAGCTTTCCATCTGGTCTATTTATCAACATATGCACTAATAACAAAAAAAAAAATTAATTCCTAAAACCAAACAACAGTCACTCATGCACCAATGGGTAGTCATCACTTTGGAGCTCCTTGGAGCTACCCTTAGTGCATTTACTATGTCAGAAAACTCATTAGAGTATTTTTATCTGGAATATAACAAAAATTAATGTAAATGAGAAAGCACTGACTAAAACAAAAAATACTATCTAAACAAGTTAGAGCAATAAGGGCTGAATTAATTACTGAGAAACACAGACCAAACATACTAATAGTATGACTGTGACCTTATGACATATGAAGAGCTACAAAAAGATATAGGGTAAAACATTCCTCTTTACAGTTAATCTGACTGCATTACCTCTATGTTATAATAGAGAAAAGCTTCCAAAAATGGTTAATGGCTATTGCTCTTAGTAATTACAAGTAACATTACTTTCTCTCTCCATGATCAACAAAATTAATTTTCAGTGAGAAAAGTACCTGTGTTACTTTCTTCTTTTTCCTTCAGAAGAGGACAGTAATGAGATTTTAGACAGAGAAAAGATGGGTTATACCAAGCTTTCATTAGTATCCTCATACATAAAAAGGCAGTGCAGTGTAATACAACCCAGTACCACCCCATGAAATACTTTGAATTCTTAAAGAGGCCAGGAAGGATAGATACTAAACTTGGGAAAAGTGTATGGGAATGCATGGTCCTTAATAAGGACTCATTCATTTATTAATGAGAACTGGTACTAAAGCACTTCCTCTACATTCCAAGGCAGGAGGCAAAAGCATCCAAACGCAATTAAAGAACAACCATTGACACAAAGCCTTTGGCCTTTTCCATTAATTTATTTGGCCTACTTATTCCCTACATAAGGGGCAAACACAATAATAGCCTTAAGACCTGGCTCTGTTGAGCTGCACAGCAGGGAAGCGCATGCAAGAACATTTCTCCTCCTTTCCCGACTTCCTGGCTAGTGACCAGCAGGATTGCTCCCTGCCTGCAATGCAGGGGCAGCAGCAGAGCTGGAGGCAGCTTGGCCAAGTGGCAGAGACCTGCCCAGGCCCCTGCCCCACCGTGCTGGGCTTGGCCACACCAGAGAGGTGGCACATGCCATGGCTCAGCAAAGGACATCTCGGGGACCCCTGTGCACTGCCACGAGGGACTCTGTTTTGCAGGTGGAGGGGGAAGCAATGGTTTGGGCTGGCTTGCAGGGCTGCAGGATGGTCCTGTCTGTGTTCTGTTAGCCTGGAGAGGGAATGGCTTGTCTGCAAAATCTAAGATACCCACTCCCCATTGCAAAGCAAACAAAACCTTTCTGAAGTTTTCCACAGAAGGGAGAGACATCCCAGGACAGCCAACAGAGTGACTGTCAGGGCTTCCTCCCAGGCAGGAAGGAATTTCTAAGGTTCAGGTATCTAGCTAGGCTTTCCAATTCAAGGGAAAGACTTGATACTGGGTGTTTGACATCTCAAAGAATGGGCCACTCTACTGCAAATCAGCATTTTCTGATGAAAAATCTTTTTGTTAAAATTCCCAATCAAATATGCATTATCTTGGAATTATACCACAAGGTTACCTCAGAAAACAACCAATTTTTCCCAGGATTTTTCCTCTGATGGATTTTTAAGTGCCTTTGCATACACTACTTCTGAACCAATCTTGTCATTAAATACTATAAAGAGACACTGGAAATGTCTCCTTATTGCTGTTCATCACTGGATAAAGCACTTGCAAAACCGTGTACAATGCAAACTGATAGTGGTCAAAGCCAGAATGAGAGTGATTCATGTAAATCAACAGCTCCCAGCCATATCATTATGGATTAGGGATGTGAGAGACAGCATTACCAGCAAGCATCTAGAAAATGCAGAAAAGCTGAAAAGCATCAGGTCTTACTGAATCTCTCACCAAACAGCAGGACAGATGCCCTAACAAATTGCCTACTCAAGCAGATAGAATACTAAAGAGCACAATTAATGGGAAGGTCTGTATTAATGTGCAACACTTGCCTATTTATCCATAACGAGCAATGCCCCATGCATTATTCATTTAGTTGTGTACAAGGTAATTAGCAGGACTGGAGACTGGAGAGTACAGTCAGTTAAGAGGTTAGACATGCCCTGTCACAACACTGCTAACCCCCAGAAACCTACTAGAAGGTGTCAGCACCATTTGCAATTGCTCTGTTATCTACTGCAGTGAAGTTGGGTAGCCATGAGCCTCTTTTGTGTTTATTAAATAAAGTTGTCATCTTCTTTAAGTAGACTTTAAATAGGAAGAAAATAATATCCATGTCCCAATGTAAATATTCTGTGGCCTTTCTTGCATGACCTTTCACCACTGAGGGATTTGTAGGAAATTGGTATGTTGGAAATGGAGTCAGGAAAACCAATTTTTTGTTTGGAAATCAGGACTTTCTTAGAAGTCAGCATTTTATGCACCACTTTGAAATGTTGTTAACTATGGAAAAACTCTTACTCACTGAACAGAAAGGTGTTTTTATAAAATACCAACAAATAAGGTTGGACACATTCTTTGGTATCTCAGCTGGACAGACCTGACAGCCAGGTAGCTCACTGACCATGGTGGACAGAGGAATGAGGACACGGATCATCGTTACTGAGCGGAGGGTGAATCAGATATGTGGGCAGGATGAGCGAGTGGCTTGGCACCAGGGACTGGAGAATTTTGGCAGTCAGATAGGGTGCAGAAAAAAAGCTGTGGTTTCAGGCTATGTTGAACTAGAAGAGGAGGAAATTTTTTGTGATTGATAGGCAGAGCAGGAGCTCCCAGTATCCTGCTATGAAAATTTTGGTTTGCATTGCCCTTTTCTGCTGGGAATCACACATCAGTGGAAAAAATCTGTCCCAAATATCGCAGTTGAAGAATGTTCATACTGCAAACAATGGTCAGATATCGAGGTAATTACCCTACACAGTTTTCTTTCATAGTAACTGGACTACACTGACTTTTGTGCAGCCTGATCTTTGCTGCTTCTTGTGAAGAGGAATGTACTGCCTTCGTCAGGCAAGCCAAGCCAGGCATCTTGACCTCATCCTTCAGACTTGAGTGCAGCCCTGCCCCTGAAGGATTTCTGTGTCCTGCTCCCCTGAGAAAGGGATGGAGAAGAGCAAAAATTGGAAAGTGACTTTGGATTTTGCAGATAGTCCAGCTGCTGTTGTCTCATTACTCCTACAAAGCAAAAGGGCAGGTGCCACAGGGAAATTCTGAGGTCTACAAGGTTTGGTTTTTCTGGTCAGAAGCCTAGCAGGTGCTAGGTGCATCTTTTTCCAAACCCATCTCATCTGTTGACTAGCTTCAAGGCTTATCAAAACAATCATAAGCTGACAAGCTGCTTAGATAGCTTCCTTCTTCACCTCCAGGTCTTAGGGATGGGAGTTCAGCTCATCTTTGTAAGCACACCTTGTCTCTGTCTTCTGGCAGTCCTTTGCTCCCAGGCTATGGTGCACAGTGTCTCTGCTTGCTTTACACCCTCCCAGCTACATGGCAGCAAAGTGAACTAGATTAATCCTGCCCCTACTCAATCCTCCAGCATTTCTGCAATGAGTCCTTCCTTATAATCTCCTTCCTATGCAAAACCTTTGGTAGGCATGAAAAACCACACACTTGCATTGTTCTCCAATCCATATCTGAACTAGAAAGAAACTGGGAAAGAAACTGTAACTTCAGGAGAAGTAGTATGATTAAAAGTTTTGGGCTGGTTAGGAGTCTGATGCATTGGCAGGGGAATCCAGGCTTTTTGTTTTGGTTTGGTTTTGTTTTCTGTTTGGTTGGGGTTTTTTCCCCCTTTAATTCAAACCTGATTTAACTCAGGGAAGTCCTGTGAACCACATTAACCAGAAGGTCAGACTAGGTTGTTCAAAGTGGTTCCCTTTTCCTTATAGTTTGTGAAAATCCATGAAGATGGAACTTCCAGATGAAAGAAGATGCACTTCATTCTCTGGACCAGATTCTAGCACACAGACCAGCTTGAAGACAGGTGCCCAATGTCTTAGCCACAAAAAAAGACACTTTTCCCTTCTTACTGCAGTCTTGCACTATTCATGCTCTTACACTTAGCTAAGGTAAGGTCCTTCAGGCACTGCAGATAAATAGTGCACTGCTTATTTAATCCCAGACACCAAACATCTACAGATCTCACCACAAAAGGGTCCCTGACTCCCCACAGGCACAGAAGACTGTCATTTGGGAGATTTCACAGTAACAGGCTTTCAATTATGTAGTTTTACTGCAAGATTATCACCAGCTGCACTGTGACCTTAGACAAACCTGGATTAATCTCCATTTACAAGTCATGGAAAGTGCTAGAAAAGGTCATTCAGTACTAAGACATATCTCATTGAAAATACAGCACTGAATTTTTGGTTAATCTAAGCCATATTTTCATGTCAGGGTCACTGGCTGTGTGCTAGCTAATACAGTGTCAACCCTCTCTGGTTCAAGCAGTTATAACTCTTCCATTTAGAGGAAGGTTTGTCAGATGTAGCAGTGGTAATCTGGTTATTCCAAAGCTATGGACCTGGACATGTCGCATCTTTCCCAGCCAACCTTGACCCAGTCTCAGAAAACCAGCATCTTCAGACTTGGGCTCCTGAATCTAAACTGTTGCTGTTATTTTCTCTTCATTGAGTAGCATCACAGCTGCCCTTCTCCTGCTGAGGTTAAGAAGTTCAGCTCATGGATGTTTACAAAGCGCTCCAACACTCTCAGACCAGAGAGCAAAGCCGACATGAGAGAATTATTTCTTCCTAAATCCCAAACAAGCTTTTAGCATGTTACATATTAACCTCTTGTTCTCCAACAACAATTCTTAAGGAAACCCAGCTAACATGGCATGATCTACATGAAATGAAGATACAGGTCATAGCCAAACACATCCCAACTAGGAAGTAGCATGACACGATTTACTAAGCACTTCTAGAAATGCTAACTATAACATTTCTACAGCAGGTAATAACTAATCAGCACAGCTGACTAAGAAGAACAAACTGTATCATGTACTCAAAGCCACAATGAGTACTTCTGCAAAGTATTAAAATTGTGATTCTAAACTTCAAAATCCTGACTTTCACCTCATTGATCTGAGAGTAGGTTGCCTTCCACTTAGAGCTGAAACTCCACATGCAAGTCATTTTTCATTCCTACACAAATTCCTCCAGCTATTTTTAGGTCAGATGAGTAGAATAAATATCATTAAAGATTCTTCAGGCATTTTTAGAATTGCTTTCTAACTAAAAAAAAGATCCTTTTTTCACAAAAATATATTCTCTAGTCATCCACCCACAAAGGCACTAATACATTTTGCTATTGTAATAATCAAATGATGAAAAAAAATACTGAGTTAACCATGAGAGGAAAGCTGATACTGTACATTTATGGCAGATACTCTGTATAAAAACTTTTAGTGGGCATGAGTACAGTGGAGCAGAAATCTGGACACAGAGCCAAGCTGTGCTAAAGTGATGTAAAGGAGACCAAGCAATTAGAATGAGAGCTGTGGAGCAAGATTAGATGTAGTTACCACTAATACCTTTCAGCCAAATTTGCTAGAACATTCTTTAAAAACACCTGAGCTCAATCTATGGATATTAGCCCAAAGAGCCTTCCCATGACTGCTTTTGGGCTGTGGAGCTTGGCTGTGACTGGGCCGTGAGTCAAAGAGATGAAGACTGTGCTCCTGGCTCTCCGGGCCATCATGCTGAAGCCATCTCTTTCTCCTCTCCGTCACTGTTTCCCTCCCTGCCTTTCCTGAACTGAACATGGAACTTTTTGAAACACAGTGGTCTCTTTGTAGCTCCTCCTGGACAGAGCTCAGATGGCAGCTGGACACCTTCTGTGCTGCACACCATGGGTGTCCCACAAAGGCAACAGTACAGCTGCATTCACACAGCATTACACTCCATGTACTTACCTCACCTGGGGACTGCTCCACCACGTTGGAGTGGAGCAGGTTGGTTGCATACCATGCAACCAACAACATCACAGGCCTGCTTTTCCTCCACATGCATGTTCCTACTGCCTTATCTGCATGTGTATTTTTGCTTCGTCCAGGTTATCTCAACAACCTCCCCATTACCTGTCACAACTGAGAGTTTGCCTCTTCTGCTCAGCTGACTGTAAGAAATTCAGAACATCACTTGCCTACAGTCCTAGGAGGAGCACATGGCAGACACAAGCCTAGGACTGAAAGCTTCTCTGACCTCCACCACCACCAAGGGGAACCTCTCCTCAAAGGAAACAATCTTTATCCTGCCTGGCAGTAAGTTACTGCAACTGGTGCTGAACTCAGTAAGATCTGCTCTCTTGGGCATTTGCCACAAATCCTTTTGGCCAATTAGCAGAACAGAGTCAAAAGAGAGAAAAGACTTTCTGGAAGGGATTGTACAGAGAAATAAAAATGGCATGAGAGATCAAGGGAAGAAAAGATAAGTTCAGGGAGGAAGCAGGAACTAATTTACTGTCTTCTCTGCCTCTCTTAGGCTGGAAGGGATAACACTGTTGTTTCCAGCTCCCAAAATGCCAGTGCTTGAGCCAGGTTGCCGTTGCAACACATCCAACACACAGACAGGAGCAGCTTGGCTCAAACACACTGCAGGCTGCACCTGCTCTGCTGTCAGACGTCATTAGTTGTTTGTAATGAGCAAACGGTGACAATACAATAATGGCGAGAGGCTATGGAGGCAGGAGAAGTTAGTAAGTAATTAAGCATTCTGATTACAGCTTCCCTTGCAGTATGACTCTGAGCACACAAAGAGAATCATGTGCTTCTCTGAAATCAAGAGCAGTCACTGCTCTGATGAGCTCCCAAGTCCAAGTTCTAGCAAAACAGACCAATTATCAAAAGAAAGAAGACAAATCCCTTGGTCTCTCTGGAAGACACATGTATTTCTATGTATTATCTTGATAGTTCAATTAACTAAGACTTAAGCCCTATGCTTAAGAATGCCCTTCACAGCAGCCATGCAGCAAAGTCAGCACAGTCATGTACGATGCATCAGCAAATACTCAGGATTACATCAGGAAATGGGGGGTCCCAGTTGACTCCAAAAAGACTCTTCATAGGAATCGGAAAGAAACCAAGAGGCAGCATGACCTTCACTCCTCTCATTAACTCGAAGCTGAAATGTGCATGCTTCAAAGAACTGTTCAACATCTTCTGTATTTTTACCCCTTTCATAAAAACCAAACACAACCTTTCATTTTTGGGCAGGGCGTTTGGCTGGATCACACTCACAAGAGATTTCTAGTCTTGAAACCATACAGCTGTTTCATCACTTCATCCAGTGAATCTCCTTCAACATATACCAGTGTGAAGAGTAATCCCCAGCAAATTCTGGCTGTAGCAAGGGATTTTCTGCTCCACTACTTCTGAACATCTCCAAGCAAACATTGGACAAATTGCACAAGAAAGGGGTCAGTGCCATCGTGCATATTTCATCTAGGCAGCACAACAAAATCCAGCTTAGAGAACAGAAAGGGAGACAAATCACTTATCAATTATTCTTTTACTCAATGCCACTTGTTCTTCAATAAAACACTGCAAAGTGATTTCTCTTGCAATCAGGAGTAGGAAAAAAACTCCATTCTTGGCAAACTATTTTTGGAAACTGAAAATCTCATTCTGCCTTTTTTTAATTCCTGCTTAGAGGAATTTTATTATAAGGATGTAAGCCTTGCAGCTTATTATAAATTATACAATTAAGATTTATTTTTAAAACCTACAAGAGTTTATTATTTTGTACTAAACTTTGCTTTTAAAGACAATTATTGCATAGCCAAATATCTCTCTTTTGGGCAGGTATTTTTTCAATTTCTAACACCCCCCCTGTTTGCTGGCACTTAACTGTCATAAATTTTCTTCACAGAATCATAGAATCATAGAACAGTTTTGGCTGGAAGAGACCTTAAAGATCATCTAGTTCCAATCCCCCTGCATGGGCAGGAACACCTCCCATTAGACCAGGTCATTCAAAGCCCCATCCAACCTGGCCTTGAACACTTTCAGGGATGGGGCAGCCAAAACCTCCCTGGGAAACCTGTTCCAGTGTCTCACCACCCTCACAGTAAAGAATTTCTTCCTACTACCTAACCTAAATCTCCCTTTTTCCAGCTTAAAAACATTACTCCTTGTCCTGTCACTGCATACCCTAGAAAAAAAGCCCCTCCCCAGCTTTTTCGCAGCTCCAATCAGGCACTGGAAGGCTGCTATGAAGTCTCTGCAGAGCCTTCTCTTCTCCAGGCTGAACAACCCCAACTCTCTCAGCCTAAAGACACACTTGTAGACACACTTATTGCTTCTGCCATTTTTCTGACTTTCACACAGAAGCTTTTTTTTTTTTTTTTTTATAGGATCATCAACTGCTTGAAAGAGTCCAGTGCAGAGCTACAAAGATGATGAAGGGAGTAGAACATCTCTCTTATGAGGGAAGGCTGAGGGAGCTGGGTCTCTTTAGCTTGGAGAAAAGGAGACTGAGGGGTGACCTCATCAATGTTTACAAATATGTAAGGGGTGAGTGTCAGGAAGATGGAGTTAGGCTTTTCTCAGTGATGACCAGTGATAGGACAAGGGGTAATGGGTGCAAATTGGAGCATAGGACGTTCAATATGAATATCAGAAAAAACTTCTTTACTGTGAGAGTGACAGAGCACTGGAACAGGCTGCCCAGGGAGGTTGTGGAGTGTCCTTCACTGGAGACATTCAAAACCCACCTGGACATGTTCCTGTGTGATGTGCTCTGGGTGACCCTCCTCTGGCAGGGGGGGTGGACTAGATGATCTTTCGAGGTCCTTTCCAACCCCTAGGATTCTATGATTCTATGATCCAGCTCTGTCATTTCACCTAGATTTCCAAATTTTTCTTCCACTAGCTAGTTTTCCTACTTAGGTTGAAAACTACTCTTCCCCCCTATAAAGTTCACCACTGAATCTCAGGCTGCAGTTTCTCAGATAATTGTCATTTTGTCCCCAGTGGTGCTAACCAAGTATCTCAAGTATTTTGTGATTTACCAAAGAGCTGGTTTTCGGAGATCTCTGAGTACACAAGAATGTCAGGTTAACCTTTGGAGTTGGAGACCAAATTCTTGAAATGAGAATCTGAAAGGACATGACTTTAAATGGCAATTAGTTGGTACCAAGTGTATTTGGGTTTTGTGATGTATTTTTATGCAGAATTTTGATTCTAGAGGGTCTTGACTCATGACTATCATGGTTAGGTGATTCATGGTTAGTTTACAATCAGATTGAAGAATTCAAGTATCATCAGTGGTTGCATCTGGGTTCACACAGTTGCTAACTCTGCTTCCCACTATGTAATACATCTCCATCTCTCATGAGAGCAGTGTGCTCCACTCCCACTCTGACTTCTCATCCTCAGCACATCATTGCCACCAGCGCCTGGGGACTGTGAGGACAACAATTGCACTTCAGAAGTTGAGTTGCTAAGACTATGGTTCTCCACTCCTTTGAAGCTCAACCACTTCCAGAACCACCAGCCCTATAAACAGCTGTGCCTGAATCATACTAGTTTAATTAGACCCAGACAACAACAGAGCAGAGGAAGAGGCTGGATTCTATCTGGGGCTCTGCACTGATGTACAACACAGGAACAGACACACAACAAAGCATTTTGTCCTCAAGTCATCCTTTGCTGAGACTCAAAAAACTGGGAGAGTGACAACGATGCCTATATGTGCAAAATATTTTGAAGAAGTTGAAAGTGGTTGAAAGCCACTATGTAATATTAGATACTGTTCCTACTCCAGAGCACTTTTCATTCACAGATGTTGTGCACAAAGCATTTACTAAATCAGACAAAATTATTTTTTAAATCACAGGATACCTGAAGATAAACTCAGTAGCCATTGCCTAGGGAGGGAAAAGAATGATCTTAACTCTGGCAACAAATACTGCATTTCTTTACAGGTTCTAATAGAGTAAAGAAACAAATATTAGCATCCTTGGGCTGTATACAGAGAAGCTTGGTAAAACTCTACGGTGTGTTATCCAGTAAAGCTGACTAATGGACCTGTCCAGCCTTAAAGTCTGTACCTCTGTGAATTCATTTTATGAAGAGAAAAAGTCTTCCAAAGCACTTCCAAGATTCAAACCAGGTTACTAATGACCTGGCAATCGTCTGACTTCATGCTGGTATATGCCTTGGCTCACAGAAAGAACAAATAATCTCTGTTAAAACCTACCTGTAAAGGAGCAATTAATTCGCAACAGATATACCTGATGGCCTAGAGGTTTGTCTAGCCTGGAATGACATTCCTGGCAGCAGACTGCATCAGACACTCAGAAGCAAGACGAATAGGAAGTGTTCCTCCCCCATCACACTCTCCTCACTCTCATCAATCTGCTCCCAAGAGGGTGAACCAGTGACTAACATGCAGACCACTAAATTCAACAGCCATCACTCGATCTCATTTTACTAATCCTTTTCTGAAGCAACCGGTATTTCTGCTTTCCATATCCTTTGGCAACATACTGGAGCTATCACCCTGTATTACCACACCAGCATCACAGCACCATGCTCTTTACCCAACAGGGTTGGGGAGAAAAAACAGCTTGGTTCCTGATGGTGGTACTCACAAAACAGCTTTTTCTAAGAGCAGGAGGAGGCTGGATGTGCTATGCAGCATGTCCAAACAGTCCCAAATTTGGGACTGTTTTCTGCTCTTCAGTTCTCTGACCAAAACACAACTAACCAACAGAAACAGAATATTGTACTCAAGAGCTAAGGAGTTTTCCAAGAGACAACATAAGAACGTGCCCTCCTTTCATTTCTAGTGAGCTGTCCCCTCAGTGGGATAGCCATACCTTCACTTCCCTGTCTTATGGGAAAACTCACAGAAGACAAGTTCAGGTCACCTGGAGGTGAAATGAAGGCTGACAGAGAGCTGTAGCAGTCAGAAGAAACTTCAGGAGATGGGTACAAGCTGGGTTAATATGCAGCCCTCTACCAGGAAGAGCACTGCCTCATGTACCTCTTCATGGACACTCCTGCAGAGTCCTCTGCCCCCTGCCATTTCTCAGCAACCATGCTTGCATCACCTGAGCTAGACGCTAGCATCATCCCAGTTACTCCCTGCACAAGTGTGTGTACCCTGTACAGTCACCATAGCTAAACCAGTCAGGGGAGCACCCTGTGACAAGTGCTCGTGAGCTCCTCTGGGCATAACACTTTATTCTCATGCATTTTAGACCATAAATTGGAGATGACAGCAAAGTAATCAGGAGAGTATCATGCTGTGTCCCCTGATTCTCCTGGGCCTCTGCTGATTATATAGCAGAAATCCAAGCAGACATGGAATTAAATCACATCCCTTACGTTGGACTAGTGAAAGCAGCTCCTTAAATGACAGATTGCTAACAGCTCCCTTAATGACATCACCCAATATGTCAATAAATTTGCTGCCAACACTATGGATTTTTTTTCCTTCAGCCAGAAACATTCACTGGCTGCGGAGCTGAAGTTTCATCGACAAAATGTGGCTCAAGAAATAACCTACAAAGGATTCTAAGTGCATAAGGTAAGTATCACCCAAAAACTCATTGAAGAATAGAATTATCCTTCTTGGCATTGCTCTCCTGGAACAGTGCCCCATATCAGATTTCTCTAAGTGTTTGTGATTGAAATTATCCACCCATCATCTACCTCTGCAGGTAGCACTAAAACTCACATCTCAGGAATAGTAACCAGTTCTTTGCCAGATCACTACCTTTGGGTGAAAACTGTTATCTACATATTGCTTTTGTGCTTTTTGGAAGGAAACTCTTCCCAGATGAGTATTAGCATTAGAGAAGAAACAGATATACCTGTAGTACAATAGCAAGGATTATTTACCTGGAGCTCCACTATTATCCCTTTAGTTCCAAGCTCACATCAGTTTTTCTGTCAGAACCACAAAGTGACAACCAGAGCACACATAGCATGAAAAGCCTTTCTAAGAGGCTTCTCTAAATTCTCTAAAGAGAATTTCTAAGAGACAATTTGCAGGTTTTTCTGTCTTCTTCAGACACCAGGAATCTAAACTGCAGCTGTGTACCACAAATGACTACTTATCTGCTTTTAAAATGTTACAGTGGAACCCACTGAGGCAGCAGTCAAACACGGCTGCACAAAGGGTGCTTAATTAGCCATGCCTTTAATTGTGTGCTACCTTCATTTTCTCATGTGTGTGCCCTATGTGAGATTTAGCTCAGTTGCACTGACTTTACAAAAAGTGCAAAAGTTGGTGTGTCAACTATTACAGGAGCCTGACCCATACAAGTTGATGGGCCCTGATGCCATCCACCCTAGGGTGCTGAGAGAGCTGCCTGCTGTCATTGCAAAGCTGTTCTTCATATTCTTTGAGAAGTCATGGAGATTGGGAGACATCCCTGAAGACTGGAGGAAGGTTAATGTCACCCCCATCCATAAGAGGGGTCCAAAGGAGGACCAGGTAATTATAGACCCATTATCATACAATCATAGAATCATAGAATACTAGGGGTTGGAAGGGACCTCGAAAGATCATTTAGTCCAACCCCCCCTGCCAGAGCAGGGTCACCCAGAGTACATCACATAGGAATGCATCCAGGTAGGTTTTTAATGTCTCCAGTGAAGGAGACTCCACAACCTCCCTGGGCAGCCTGTGCCAGTGCTCTGTCACTCTCACATATGCTCCAATTTACACCCATTACCCCTTGTCCTATCACTGGTCATCACTGAGAAAAGCCTAACTCCGTCCCCCTGACACTCACCCCTTACATATTTGTAAACATTGATGAGGTCACCCCTCAGTCTCCTTTTCTCCAAGCTAAAGAGACCCAGCTCCCTCAGCCTTTCCTCATAAGGGAGATGTTCCACTCCCCTAATCATCTTCGTAGCTCTGCGCTGGACTCTTTCGAGCAGTTCCCTGTCCTTTTTGAACTGAGGGGCCCAGAACTGGACACAATACTCCAGATGTGGCCTCACCAATGCAGAATAGAGGGGGAGGAGAACCTCTCTTGACCTACTAACCACACCCTTTCTAATGCACCCCAGGATGCCATTGGCCTTCTTGGCCACAAGGGCACATTGCTGGCTCATGGTCATCCTCCTGTCTACCAGGACCCCCAGGTCTCTTTCACCTACACTACTCTCCAGCAGTTCAGCCCCCAACCTGTACTGGGACATGGTGTTGTTCTTCCCCAAATGTAAAACTCTGCACTTCCCCTTGTTGAATTTCATCATGTTTCTCCCCGCCCAACTCTCCAACCTATCTAAGTCTCTCTGAATGGCAGCACAGCCTTCTGGTGTGTCAGCCACTCCTCCCAGCTTAGTGTCATCAGCAAACTTGCTGAGGGTACATTCTATACCCTCATCCAGGTCGTTGATGAAGATGTTGAACAACACCGGTCCCAGTACCGACCCCTGTGGGACTCCACTAGTCACACACCTCCAACCAGATTCTGCCCCATTGACTACAACTCTCTGACTCCTTCCTTTCAACCAGTTCCTAATCCACCTCACTTCCTGGTCACCAAACCCATACCTGATCAACTTTTCTACAAGGATGCTGTGGGAGACGGTGTCAAATGCTTTACTGAAATCAAGATAAACCACATCTACCGCTCTACCATCATCTATCCACCTAGTAATTTCCTCATAGAAGGCTATGAGGTTAGTCAAACATGATTTACCCTTGATAAAACCATGTTGACTGCTCTTGATGACCCCCATGTCCTTGATGTGCCTGGAGATAGTGACAAGAACAAGTTGTTCCATCACCTTTCCAGGGATGGAGGTGAGGCTGACTGGTCTATAGTTACCCGGGTCCTCCTTCTTGCCCTTCTTGTAGACTGGTGTGACATTTGCTATCCTCCAGTCCTCAGGCACCTCTCCTGTTGCCCATGACTTACCGAAGATGATGGAAAGTGGCATAGCAATGAAATTAGGTTCACTTTAGTCCCTGGAAAAGTCATGGAGCAAGTCTTCCTGGGGACAGTCACAAGTCAGTTGAAGCACATGATTGGGAAAAATCAACATGGATTCACCGGGGGCAGATAATGCTTGACAAACCTGATTGCCTTCTACAACGAAGTAACCTGCTTGGTTGACGCAAGACGAGCGGTGGACATCATCTACCTGGACTTCTCCAAGGCTTTCTGATATGGTCCCCACAGACTCCTCCTGGAGAAACTGACTCGTTACAGCCTTGACAAGTGGTCTATGTGGTAGGCAGGGAATGAGGTGACAAACCATACCCAGAGGGTGAGAGTAAATAGTTCCTTCTCAAACTGGCAACTGGTCACAATGGGGGTCCCCCCGGGATCAATATTGAGCCCAATGCTGTTTAAGGTCTTCATAAGTGACTTGGATGTTGGGATCAAGAGCACCCTGATGAATTTTGCTGATGACACCCAGATGAGAGGAGGGCCTGGCACGCCAGAAGGGAGAGCCATCCTCCAGGATGACCTGGACAGGCTGGAGGAGCTAGCAGGAGCCTTATCAAGTTCAATGGGGAGAAGTGTAAGGTCTTGCACCTGGGAACATATAACCCAGGAACTCAGTTCAGACTGGGATCTACCTGGCTGGAGAGAAGCCCTGTGGAAAGGGACCTGGGAGACTTGGTGGATTGCAGGCTCACCATGAGTGAAGAGTATGCTGCAGTGGTAAAGAAACCAACAGGATGCTGGGCTGCATCAACAAGGACACCACCAGCAGAGATAAAGAAGTCATCATCCCGCTCTACTCAGTCCTTCTCAGACCACACCTGGAGTATTGCATTCAGATTTGGTCCCTGCTCTACAAAAAAGGATGCAGATAGGCTGGGAAGGGTCCAGAGAAGGGCCACAAGGATGATAAGAGGACTGGAGAACCTGCCATATGAGGAGAGGCTGAGAAAATTTGGTTTGTTCAGCCTTGAGAAGAGAAACTTAGGAGAGACTTCATTACCGTGTTCCAGTACTTAAAGGGAGTCTACAAAGAAGATCAAGACTCCCTATTTACAAGGAGTCAGACAGAAAAGACAGGGGGTAATGGGGACAAGTTTCTCCTGGGGACATTCTGATTGGACACAAGAGGTAAATTTTTAACCATGAGGACAGTCAAACATTGGAATAGTCTCCCAAGGAAAGTGGTAGATTTCCCACACTGGAGAGTTTTAAGTCTCAGTTTGACAGGGTGCTGAACCAGCATAAAACCATAGTAGCACCTAGAAAGATTGGAGCAGATGATCCTTGAGGTCCCTTCCAAGCTGGCATTCTATGATTCCATGATTTACAAGAAAAACTACTTCAGTAAGAAAAGCTAAAAGTGAAGAAGGAGAAAGTTCTCCTTTTTTATAGAGACTTAAACTAAATTCTGATTTATAGTGGAGAGAACTAGAAGTCTGCAATATTTGGTCCTTCTGATCAAGGTGAGGTTGCCTCTGTCCACCCAGTTGCAGAAAATCACTGCTGGCCACTGTTCCTCTAAGGCACTCAATAAAGACACCCTCTTCTCTATATAATATGCTGTCTTTCCTGCATCCTACCATGTGTCCACTCAAAGCACTCCTACTTGAACAATCAGAACATGTACAGGAAGAAGGAAAAAGCGAAACACTAAATATTGTAGGAATGGAAAGCTAGTGCACTCATCTGCATGGCCCTGAGATGTGGCTTGAATATTGCTGGTAACTCCTTGGGTATCAACTGTACTTCTGTTCCCTGCAGCAATTCTTGCCAACAGAAAACCGAGCTGCACTCCAGTATGCCAGAAATGCTGAAAACCAGTGGTCTGAACAATCTGTCACTCATCTAAGTTCAAAACAGAATCACAGTGGTGGCACTCACAGGAACTATGAGTAAATGAGCCATGAGCTATATATCTGGATATGCTGCAGTTCTTTTCTGAAAGAAAAAGCAAGTGAAAGACCAAGTGTAACACTGCTGAAGTGACCAAATAAATAGGATCAGCTAAACCTTGCTTATCTGTCAGCCACTCCTCCCTGTATGAAAGCAGTGTTCTCAAGCCTGCCCATGATGATTGCAGCCTTGGTACTTTCTCGGGTTCCTGAACAGATGCATTTCAGGCTATGTCAACTGTTTACGTTATGCAGCCATTTTGGTCTTGTCATCCAAGGGAAAAACCTGGTTTGGCCAAATGTGTGCATCACACATACTTCCAGTGCTCAGAATGAAAGGCTCAAACAATTCCCAATGAATTTTGTTCTCAAATTCAGAACCACACTGCTATGACTGCAAAGTGTCAAAACTGAGCAGAGTACCCCATTAATGCAGAGATAAATACACAGAATGTGGTGTTTGGAATGACAACCCAGTGTGTTTTTATACGTATGCCACTATTTATCACCCTACAGATGGTTGCTTGCAGTGATACATATCCACAAATATGTTTAATTTTGCTTTTTCCTATTCTAGGTAATTACCCTTTTTCCTTTTTTTGCACTGACTACTACTAAGATGGCCTAGAGATCTCTAAGTTTTTCTAAGGGTGAGGGGCCACACTGAACAGATCTAGAACCCACATGCAATCAGTTCTTTGCAGTAGTAACAGCCCATGACTGCAGAGCATTTCTTAAGGAATTATCTCACTCTCATTTTACCACCAGCAAAACTCAGAAAGGCAAAAGTACTTAAGGTAGCACAGCAGGTTCTGCTCAGTACATAGTTACTATTATAGAAAACTGAGTAGCTCATCAAGCTCATGCTACTCACACTACTCAAATAAAATTCAAACAATAATGACTTTTTTTTACTGCAACATGCACAGCAGTCAGGATTTGACTTACGTTAGGTCCTGTTCAAACATCAAATCAAATCCAGTCCCTACTCCAGGAGGAGCTTGCAGTCTCAGTAGGGACATAAGTGTGGGAACACAAAATGTGATGGAAAGGGAGGGAAGGAGAGAGGGAGAGACAGAAGGCAACAATGTGAAGATAAGGTTTGACATTGTTCTTGATAACTGTGAAGTTTGGAAGCTTATTACTTAAATTATTTAGGTGGGTAAGAAATAGAAGTGCGTTACTGACGGTCACCTGTCTAGCTACTTAGGTAGCAGTTTATCTCCCATCTTCATTGTGCATACACTTATACTCCTATGGTCTTTGATTACACTGCCAGACAGTAACTGGATCCTGTTATTTGTTCTTTGGGGGACTGACTCACACTGCACTAACTCTACACTTACACTACACTGGACTTTCTAAAAAATGGTATTACACTTAATTTTACAAGTCTCTAATCTTCTGCCAGGGCAATTCATGCTGTAGACCTTCTTACACAGTGTGGGTTTATAGATTTTATAACATGTGACAATTTGGCATACTAGCTACAAACTAATGAAATAAGTTCACTCATGCTACCTGTTACTAAGCTGTGCGGCTGTTTAGTATGTATTAACTCCCACCTTAACTGCCTGTCACTGCATCCTAATGGGGCTCCACGCTAGCAGTATGTTATGTACCAAGTGACCACACAGCCACTCCTCTTTAAAAGACTTAACTGGATATACAACTGATTGCATAAGGCTTGCTTTACGTTTGCATCATAAAGATAAATTTTATCTTCTTGTGGAGTCACAGTGTGTTTCATCTGATGGTACTGCACGGCACTGGACATTAAAAGTGTGCTGTAAGATTTCAATATAATGTCATACAATACAAGAATTCACAGGTCCTCTAATACTGAATGGCATAGACACAATGGGATTATTTGCAGGAGTAAGGCTGCTCAGTACCAAGTCAGGTTTGCTGAATAGTCCTTAGAAATTAACCCCTTAGTCTTCTGGTACCTCATTATTTATTATAATACATGTGTTTGTATTAAAAATGAAAAAGGGTATACAGGAAATATTTTATTGACATCTATAAGCTCAGACGGGTGTGTATTTTTTCTGGATTTCAATTAAGCCAAGCACTGAAAACATGTTTCCAACATAATAAAGCATGTGCTTAAACCTTTTGCTCAGCTGCTGGAGTCTGCTGAAACAAACAGGCAGCTTTTCACTGACACTAACAAATTCTAGATCAGCACAGTAATACCATAATGTACTGTAGAAGAGCTGGAGAAATCACGATTTAAATATATTATTTCACAGAACAAACGAATGAGTGTTCATTTACAGTAACTGTCCTTGTTCCTATTCTCAATTGACTAAATCCACATACAAATTAATGACTTATCACAAAGTCTGTTGAGGATACAGCATCAAAAATGAAGGCACTGCAGAACTTACATAAAAGAAGCACTAACGCAATTTCATTTTAAACTACTAAAACTTTTCAGAAAATGATGTTTGGTATTCATTGCTTCCTGCATTTATTCCTTTCTGACAGGTATCACTGAAGCTCAGCAGAACTGAGGTATTTACTTAAATTATTAGAACCTGACTTCATTACTATGAAAAGTGGAAGCAGTACATAACAACAGCTTTGTTTCACAATTGTCAATACCTACTTTGCAGCTCTTCATACGCTATCCACTAATCTCCTTCAGCATCAGGTAACTCAAATCTATCATATTTCTGATACCTGCACTTATGCCATTTCAGCTTTGTTTTAATCCCAGGCAACATCACTTTAAGAAGGAACTATGATTGACAGCATATTGCTCATTTAGAACTAAATACCTGTTTAATCATCCCTAAACTCAACTTTATAAATCCAAGACACCTTCAAGCCTGATTTAATAAAATCCAATGTGTGAAAGCATAGCCTATGTCTACATGAGCACTGTGTACTGCAAGACAGCAGATCTAAGAAATGAAATAGTGTTTAGGACCTAATATTCACAACGTGTGTGTTCTAGAGGTTTAACTTTGGACCAGCCCTAGTCTGGTCCTGTGGAAGGGAAGGCACCACATCTGTTGTAGAAGTACATTAGGTGTACACCTGGAGGGCATCTGGCTCAGTTTGTTTAGAGAGAAACACAATTTGAATACCCCAAGACTGCCCCACAATGTGAATCAAATTCATTAAGCTGAGGCAATGAGAAGATTAACTTTAAAAATGCACTCCTGATCAAAATTAGAACACTCTAACAGTCAGCCCTGTGGATCGTCCCCTTACAGACCATGAAATGTCAGAGCAGGCAGTTTTAGCTGGCTTCACAGGCACTTGGTCAACTCCAGTATCCCTGAAGGCTTATCCAGATCATAGAAGAGCCATGCCATCCATGCATGGTGGCTGCACTCTGAGCAGTTCAAATCCAGGGGTAATGAGGAGCCTGAGACCAGGCTGGCTTCATAACCACAGAGGATGGGATCCAGATTGAGAAACCTAAATGAAAGTGTTTTACAGGCAAGTTAGGAGTATAAACTATGGTTTGTTTCACTTGCCAGTATGTTGGTGCCTAATGCCACTTTCACTGTTCTACTGCTTGTGAGATATCCTTGTGTAGATGATGACAGAGAACCTATAGAAGACCTACCTGTGTCCTTCTGGAAAAGTATTCAGAGGTCAGATGTGATCCCTGATGCATTTTTAAACACAAATATCTGGACGTAGGCAACTGCTTGATGATTTGGCCTCCACAGCCTGAACAGGATATCCTGAGACTCTGAACCCTCCTGGGTTCCTTGCAGAAACACTTGTCTGGCCTTGCCAGAGCCAGGTTAGGTCTGCCAAGCCCAATGGTGACGCCGCCATCCTGCAGTGTAACAGATTAAGCCAGATGTGTGTGGTCAGGTACCCCAGTGCACCCTCTCTGGCACATCCCTGCTGTTTTATCTATGCTTAACCATCACCTGATGTGAAAGTAAAGTAAAATGGAGCTGTCTGTAGAAGTATGCTTTGCAATTGGTTCAGACTTGACTTGAGAAAAAGCAGCCCCAAAGAATAAAAAAAATTGTGCCCTTAAGAAGGAGAAAAAAATCCAATTACAATTTCCCAGACAACCTCACTTGTGCCTCAGCACAATTCCTGCAACATACCATATAATTAAAACTAAATTAACTGTTGTGTTATACATTTAACACACAGCTATTAAATATACCATCTTAGGTTCATATAGAAATTCACTGAATTCAGTGAGGCTAAATTTAAATCCAGATGCTTGTATCTGCAGATCTATCCCTGAGGGTGTAGAATCCCAAAGAGACATTTTGAAGTATGTATACTGCATGTGAGAGCTTTCATTAAAGTGTACAAGTATTTCATTTGAAGCTCAGGATGTACCTTGTATATGGTTCTTTGATGCACTGAACACTAGTTCATCCCATTGACAAATGCTCTTTCCTCTCCCTCTCCCTTCAATGGCCACAGAAAGCAGGAAAGGAGGGAGCAAGAATGGAACAGGGACCTCTGCATTGCTTTGTTTCCCATCCTGCATGAGCAAGGACCACTTGATGAGCCTGTTCTTTCTACAACATCCAATGCATTTGACACAAACCTATTCACACAAAAAATGAAGCATCCAGGAGCATAACAACAAGATGAAGAGATTTTACATGTTTCTTAGCTTTTCAGGAAGATTGTTATGTAGCAACATGCCATCAGAAAATAATTACATGCATAGAGAACAAGGAACAACTTCTTTAGGAAACAGCCTCAGCAAAACTAAACCTTGGGTTAGTCATAGAACTGATAATTTGTAAACAGTTTTTCCTGAAATGTTGGCATTTTAGAACAGTATAAAAATTCATGTTTTAACTATTTTCAGTTTCATCAGTATTTAGCTGACACAAATTGAATTTTCTTAAAGTAAATTAAACATCCAAGTCACATGAAAATGTTGAATGCAAAGACAAAATGTGAAGAACATTAGTGCAGCAGTTGTTGACACTGTTGTACAGTTTTTTCTGGGATTTTAAGGAAAAGCCTGACTTGTTCTGTCAGAGTGTCAAACAGGAATGGACCCACACCTGATGTATCTACAGATCTTAGTCCCTGTCTATTTTTAATCCTAGAAGGCACTGAGATAGGACTGATACTGTTTAAATGACAGAACAAACAGGAGTAAACTGAAAAGAACATTCATCAGTTCTGAGAAATGAGAGAGGAACAAGGCATGCTGCTACAAACATCACATTCTGTAATCTTTCAGGCACTCAGGCGTCGTTGCAGAACCTCGCTGCTCTTATAGCTGGAAACCTTATTTTAATTTCCAGACTGGAGTGATTTATACCCAGATAATATCCATTTGTTCTTGTCCCACTATTAGTGACAATTTTTAAGTTGTCAGTTTTCACTCTACAGACTGAGGACTCAGATGGGGTTAATAAACTGCTTCTGAGATTTCTAAAGTGTCATGAAGCAAAGCAGGCCTAACAGGCTGTAATTTCCTCTAACAATGCTACAGGGCCTGAAGCATCATCTTAGGAAAAAGTTTAGGAAATCCAATCAAAGTGAAAATCAGTGACGTAAACAGTTATTTTTCTTTAATCTGGCTTTTTTAGCTCTTCCATATGTTTTTAGACAGCAGGCATGGGCACCTTAGCAACCTTCTTCTTTGTACATTAAACTAGCCAAGCTTTCCTAGTTTTCTCCTTGAAGATACGTCACTGGCCAGTGGTTTTCCTTCTGGCAGCTAGTGCTGTCTCAATCAGAATTGGCTACCAGTGTTCAGAATCCCACAGGAAATACCACAGTGCACCATGTAATGACCACTGCTTGAAATCAGCTGGAAATGCTTAAAAAAACAAACATGCCAGGATCTCATATGCCCTCTTCACATCGCCATCCCATTGCCATCCTTTGGTGAATAGATACACTCAGGTCTTCTCTTCACTCACTGTTATCTGTCTTCAGCTGCATGGCCTTTCATTCTGCATCCATAAGTCCATGTCACCCCTATTGCCTCACTCCTCAAGGTTGACAAATGGTGAAGTGTCAGCTTGAAAATGACTCCTGGTGAGCCAGCTGATGATGCTATGCTAACTGGTGAATCTGATCAAATACAAATGCCTGACATGAACTAAACACAAGTGATTGTGGCTGGTGAGCCATCAGCATGTTTGGACTATTTTGGACTCTATTTTTCTAGTATAATGGCCATGAATTGCAATTTCAAGCTTTTTATTTTACTGATGTTCTAATATAACTGCACCAGTAATAGGAAGGCTAAATACTAAGACACAGCAACCAAGTATTAATTAACTTTTTTTAGAGGACCATAAAGCCACAAGGATGAATGATTTTATTTTCATGGAAAGTCTAATACTCCTCTTATGGAATTTATCTCTAAACTTTTGAGTTAACACTTTGTGAAGCTACACTGAATGTCTCTCAAGCAAAGACTAAACGCATAATGGCTTTATAGTGTTAAACAGTATAGTAACAAGGCTGAAGATACCTGGGGAAAATTTTGAAACACAGCCTGCATCAGAGAGAAGACTGTTATTTTAGGCTTGTGGGTAACACTCTCCCACTATCTCTAGCATAAAACATTTCTGTTCTACATTTTTGATCGCTTCCTCCTCTTGCCAAAGGTTATAAACATCTTTCTTTTCCAAGGTCACTACTAAGTCTAGCTTCAAAACTAACTACACTTCATGCAAATTTTTCACCCACTGATTTTTTGCTGTTAATTTCAACTAAGAAAATCATAAATTAATACTATGGCATCAAGCTGGAGTTATAAATTGGTTTAAATTAAAGGACTAAATCCCATGTCCCCTTAACTTCCCTGCACAGATAATTCTTGAGCTCTTCATTTTGAGACTTTGCTACATATTGGTTTTGTCTACATGGATAAATTAAGCAGTGCCAGGGAGCATTCCCAGGCATTGAAACACAACTGTCTATGCTATTAAATTGTTAGAATTGTCCCACAGCATGTGTCACAGGAGTGTTTTTAGTCTGGTCCAACTAACAGTCTGCCAAAATACTGCCAGAGCACAGTTTGCAAGTTTGGACACACCAGGAATGGTTCCCAATAGGCAGTATGAGCCTGGTGACCCAGTTTTAGAAGGTAAAAAAATGTAATAGTATGGACACTGGCCAGTGTGCCAGCTGACTCTGCACCAGAGGGTGTTTCTGGATATGCTTAATTTGCAGGTACAGGCACAGCCACAGCATCCCTCTATTGGACCCCAACAAGCTGAGGAGATGACTTGATACAGAAATGTCTGAGCCTAGCTTTGAAGACTGCTAATCTCCAAGAAGCACAAGATCATTTATGTAGGTATTTGCATTTACATGCTGTTATCGGAGCTGTTACAAAACCACCCTCTCCAAGTCTGTTGTTGCCCACACCAGGAGACTCCATGTTACAAAGAGCTGAGGAGCATTTGCTTTTCTGCAGCCACCCCAGAATCCTGTTATTGGAGAGGAGGAGGCAGGAGGTCAGACAGGAGGAAAACATGCTGCTCACTTGTCTGCCCTCCTTCCCTCCCTGATAAAATCTTCCCTGAGATTTTGTCCTATTCTATTTGCTATTCTGCTGCACACAAGGTTCAGCACAACAAAGTATGGTAGGGAGGAGATTGCAGAGGTACAGTCTAGCACAGTGCAAGACTCCAGCCATCACATCAGGTCGGTCACTCACCTTATTCACTGCACTTCTACCACTAAGGAGCGGGACCTTTGACTTTTCGCAGTAAATAAAAGAACCTCCAAACATTTCACACGTAGTGTTTTCTAGACCTCTTGACTCAGAGTATTTGTCTTTGACCTTCCAACTACAGCATGTCTAGCTTTCTTCTCTATAAACTTTTCCCTTCTGAAAGATAACTAGAGAAATAAGGAAAGTGGAATGTGTTACAACTCATCAACTGTTCGTAATAATTTATTTCAAACCATTTATTCAGTAGCTCTCTCCTTTTGAGGCAGTCTCAATTACTTGATTGAATAATATTCTCTGAAATAGCACATGATGTGCTTGTGTCAAAGAGGCTCTCCACAGAGGCCATCAGCTACCTTTTAAAATCAATGAAATTCATAAATTTGCATGTGGCTTCTCAAGGATAAAATAAAGGAACCTTTTTTTCCTGGTACATACAATCTTCTCATTCTAAGGCCAGATTGTTTCAAGTCTTCTGCATCTCTGAATGCCAACGTGAAGATGGATAAGATCTTTCTTAGAACAGATAGATCCTGAAGTCTATTATATTCCCCTTCTTAAGGATTCTAGCCATAATCCTCTCTTAGTAATTGGGATTTGCACACTGTTGCACACAGTAATGCATACTCTAGCTATTCACTCTGTCATGCTGCCACTGCATTTCTAACCAAGCTGATAGCAACCGATGTTATCCAGTTCTGCAGACTTCTCAGGCTCTAGGTAGGCTTCCTAATGTCTTTTTTTTTTCTTTCATTTTACCATTTCTAAGCAAAAATGGGTTTATTTTTTCCTTGGTGATGCCTCACTACTGCGACCCTGCCATCCCTCACAGCTGGATCTTGTTAATTTTCAAATAGTGAGTCCACACTGTGTGATCACACAGCAGATTTTCTATTCTGATATGTTTGCTGTCTTTATATTTGCAAGATCAAAGCTAATGCAGTTTATACCACAGTGCTAAGAAGGTTCACTTCTCAAAGGTAAAATAACCTTAGTGTTTGAAACCTAGCCACCTTCTATTCCATCTTCTACTTCTGATAATATCCATGTGGTCCTACTCCTCCTGACTTAATTTTCTCATATAGAAATTTTCTTCATTAAACTTTTAGAATAAATTTTTGAAAGAACACAGCAGGAGCCATATCCTATGCCAGTGAAGCTCTTTCAGGTGCTAGTAGAGCTGTGCCAACACCAGCTGCTTTCCAAAACCCCACTCCCACTTCTCTTTCCCAGCTTGTGTTCAAATTCTCAAGTGCCCACATTTCAATAGCTGATAGTCTCTTTTAAACTCTTCCATCCTATAGATATTTTTCCTAAATCGCCTGAGTAACTTCATGCATGTTCTTCTATATATTACTGTTCTGTTATCTTAGTGTTTATCAAAGAGTGGACGACAGCTCTCAGGATGTTCATAAAAGGAAATTGGGAAGTTATCAACATGCTGAAGTTTTTATTACACTTAAAACAAAATACCCCCTTCTCCATTCCCAAAATGCCTTTATGCTTCAAAAACAAGTTTTGATATAAAATTCTCAAATTACTCATACAAATAAATGACATGCACTTGTTAACATTATACATTTTAGCCAGGTTCTGTCGGAGATCATGATTGATGTGACTGTGTGATTTTGAGCCTGATGAACAATTGCAACCAAATTCGACTGACGTTACAAGCCTCCCACCAAAGTTTAAACCAAAGTTTAAAACCAAAAAAGTTTACCAAAAGTAAACCAAAAGTTTAAACCAAAGTTTATCCTTTAAAAAATTTAGGTGGCAATGTAAGGACATCAAATCAATCCACAAGTAGCTTTCTACCAGCCACAACACATGCTGTGTCCTTTCTCAACTACAGAGATGAGGAGTCAAGAGAGTTCAGCTACTGAAGGCAAGGAATGATGGGGTGCTGAAAGAACTTGTGATATGGCGAGCACAGGGTATTTGGGGAAAGAAATTACTTGGAGAGGGAACACTAGGGCACAGCATTTCTCCCCTCCACTGTTCACAGGATACACCTTTTACCTTCATTTTTATAGCCAATGCATGAAGCAAGTGAAGATATTTACTTCAAACAAAGTAGAGAAACTGAAAAAGGCTGCAGAGCCTCATCACTCATTTCACCCACAAATTCCCAACAAAACCTCAAAAAGTTCTTCATCTTCCCAACCTGCCCAGCTAACCTTTTGTCTCACTTTGGGACATGAGCACTTCCCAAGCCAGTATGGCAGTGCTCATCACAGCCCATGGGACAGCAGCAGAGCAGAGGCTACAAGGGGCACTCCCAGCCCACAGATGAGGGAGGCACTGAAGTTCTCTATTCAGCCCAACAGGCAACTTTCCTCTGGAGCTGAATAGACAGAAAATCCTATTGGCAGCATTATTTCTTCTCTGAAAAAAAAAAAGAAGCACATGCACCAGGCTCACCTGAATTAGGAGATGTCCTTATAAGCTTCAAAAGACAATCTGCTTGATGGCAAACAGAGCACTTGGCTCTTCCCCTGCTCCTGGCCCACCCACAAAGCTCCAGCACCCCACTTCCCCCAGACATGGAGGCAATCCTCATTTTACCACGGTCAGAGCCTTCAGTATCCCTGATTTTTCAGAATTTTTGCCATGAAGGTCTGACACCCACTGCTGTTCACAGACCACTAAATAAGATCAGTTGCCTAACCCTGCGGGTGGGGCAGGTGTGTTAGTACTCTTACTGAAGTCAGCATCAATGCTGAAATTCAGCTTAAAAACCTGCTAGGTATTTCTGGACTTGCCTTCCTCTCCCTTTGGCCTCCTATGTGCTTCCTAATTTACAACTGGAGTACATGGATGGGAAAAAAGTGGGCAGAAGTGTTGGTTAAGGTCCTTTCCTTCTGGTGAGTTAGGCCATGCCTCTTAGGAAGAGGCACTCAGTCTTACATAAAGTCTTAAATTGAAGAAGAAACCGTTGTGAAGATAATTAACAAATTAAACTTAGCAGGCTATAAATGTACACACTTCATGGCTAATGCAAATTTCTGTAACTTCAGTGTCCACAGCTTCCAAACAGAGTTTGTCAAGTTAAGGAGCACTGCACAACTTGAAATCTCCCTCTGTAGGTCCTCATATACCACAATCTATCAATTTTTAATCTTGAGTAGCAAGAAAATCCCTTTTAGTTCTTAGTCTTTCATTTCTTTAAATGAGTTCTGATACCCTTTCTACTTTATACCTGAGAGGGAGTCTTGACAGATGTTTGACGTGGACAGAGCAGGCACAGGAACCACGGTGACCAGGGGCAGTCCCATGTTTTGTATACACATTTAGGGACCACACTGGACTTCTTAAGTGCAGCTCTGCAGACAGCTAACATGCAGATGCCCCTCTACCACAGTCTCTAATTTCTCACCTAAATAACTGTTTTCGGTAATGCAGAATTTCCATAATTCTCCCATCAGCAGGACACCTCCTACTTTTTGATCCCCAGAAGTCTTACACTGCATTTGGTTTATTAAAATGCAGGCTGCTGAAGCAAGCCCAGGTTACTACCAGACCCAAATCAGTCTACAGAATTAGCTATCCTGACTATAATTTATTAAACAAATAATTGTTGTGCCACTTGCAAAGTTCAGCAGCCACGAAAGTCTATTGCTCTCCCAACTAATTGTTAAGGGTACTGAGGCTACAAACAAGATCCTTGGCTGACTCTACTAGACACCCTGCTCAAACACTGGTACAAGACTGGGGTTTTTTCTAGCCTTATGGAATTTACTCTTATACCGAGACCTGACAAACAGCAGTAACAAAGGTTCCGAGAGCATCAAGGTCAAGCCTTTTAAGACTCTTATATAAAAGTCACCTGCTCCTGCAGACTCATTTTAAGTTTAAAGACAAACAACAACACAGATGTAATAAAGAACTCCACATTTTCATTCTGAAACAATTTCCTGTTTTAAATGAACTTTTAATTGAGGCGTGTAATAACCTCTCTCTTACGGTTGCTTTGGCTCCAAAGAACTGCCAATCGAGTAATAGGAAACAAGTTTTTAAAACTGGTTTAAAACAGGTCCAGGGGAATCTTGGGGAAACACAGAGAGACTTATGTCTGCACCATGTGATTCAGTAAGAACTCTGAAAGACAATGGAGCATGCCATCCTGTGCACAAACATGGCATATTTGGGTGATGAAAGGAAGTGCATAAGGCAGGACCAACACATCTATTTTAAGTAATCTTTCACAAAACTAGTAGAGTTCGCCAAAGAAGTAAAAAATAATGTGCACTGTAGAAATTTCTGTTAACCAAGTCCACCTAGATTTCCAAAAGACGTTTGATAAATCTGTCATTCATAAGTCTTAAAAGAACTAAATTCCCAGAGGGTAAAAATAAATGTCCTTGCAAGGATAAATAATTAGAAACAGATGGTAAGAGGATACTGTCAGTTTTCCAAGCAGGGAGAGGTCAATGGTGGAGTCCTGCAGGGATCTGTGCTGGAACTTGGGAGCTGCTCGTTTATTTATAAATGAGCTGGAAAACAGGGTAAATGGTGAGGTGACAAAGTTTGCTGCTGATTTGCATCCAGATAAGATAAGAGCTGACTACAAAGAAAGACTTTACAATACTGAGTGACTAGGCAATAAAAAGGCAAATTAAAATCAGTGTAGATAAATAAATATGAAGCAGTTTTTGTAAGAGGATAAAAACATAACTACACACAATTTTGTGCTCCAAGGTGACTTTCTCTTCACAACTGAGATCTTGGGGTTATAATAGGTATTTTTGTGAAAACATCAGCCCACTGCTCTCTAACATTCAAAAAGTTAGTATTAGGAATTACTAGGGAGAAAAAAAAAAAAAAAAAAAGAGAGAGGATATTATTATGCCACTGTATAAATGTCTGGTTGCCTGTTTTGAATAGAATCACAGAACTTATTCAGGTTGGAAAACACCCTTGGAATTACCAAGTCCAACCATCATCCCTACTGTACAAAGTTCTCCCCTAAACCATATCCACCAACACCACATCCAAACGACCCCTAAACACATCCAGGGATGGTGACTCAACCACCTCCCTGGGCAGCCTATTCCAGTGTCTAACCACTCTTTCTGTGAAAAAAAAATTCCTGATGTCCAGTCTAAACCTCCTGTGTTGCAGCTTGAAGCCATTCCCTCTTGTTCTGTTGCTAATTACCTGTGAGAAGAGACCAGCACCAGCCTCTCTACAATGTCCTTTCAGGTAGTTGCAGAGACTGATGAGGTCTCCCCTCAGCCTCCTCTTCTCCAAACTAAACATTCCCAGCTCCTTCAAGCATTCTTCATAAGATTTATTTTTTAGGCCCTTCACCAGCTCTATTGGCCTCCTCTGTACTCACTCCAGCACCTCAATATCTCTCTTGAATTGAGGTGCCCAAAATTGGACACAATGCTCCAGGTGTAGCCCTGAGTACAGGGGAAATACTGTGTGTACTCCTGGTACAGAAAAGGCTGGAAATGGCTGTGGGCAGGACAGCAGGGATGATCACAGGCATGGTACAACCTAAGGACTATGCAATGATTCAGAAGGCAAAGACTCATCAGGTCTCAAAAACACGTAACTGAGAGGATACAGCAACAGTGTAACCCAGACCAGCAGAGGGAAGGTGTCTGGGACTCCCTTGTTCACAGCCTCTTCCAACAGATGAGCCATGGGGATCAGATGAAACAGGCAGGTCCAGGGTTTAAAACATAAACCCCCCCTACTGAATCTTCACACAACTTATATTAAGCAGTAGAACTCCTTGCTCTTTGGCACTGTAAACACTCGTAGTTTACACAGGTTCAAAAAGTGACCCAAGTCACAAGAAAAGAAATTCCAGCAAAAACTTTTACATGCCAAAGCTTAGCTCAGGAAATCCCTGAACACAAGTGCTGGAGAACAGAGAGTACTGAGGGCAAAAGGAGCTTTGGAGGGCAAGAAGAGCTTTCACAGCTCTGATACTTCTGTGGGCTTATGTTACTGACCACTGCTGGAGATCACTGGACTAGATGGGTCTGTAGTTTGACAAAGTACATAGGTTTTAGGTTGTTTTGTTCAATTGTCCTCTTATTGTTGGCATGAGCTTAGGCATCTGCTGAAAAACACATAGATTGGTTTCCTCTTATCTGTTCATTGGACATTTCTATCATTTTCTTTTGCTTTCTCTATTTTCCTGTAACTTGCCACTTCCTAGTAAAGAAAAAAAGTAACAACAAATGTCTAGTAATGAAAAAAATCACAACAACAGAACTGAAGTATTTAATTTATTTAACTTATAAAGAAATAAATCTCAATAAGTGTCTTTATTTGTGAGGTTCCTTGCAAACTTTAGATGTGGGGTAGGAAAGAGCAGTAATACCTCCTTTCTAACACTTCCACTAAGTGTTTGTGTTCACCCAGCTGCTCAAATTAGGCAAGTGTTTGTACATATAATTTTGAAATTGCAGAAGAGGAGGCTAGGGGCTGGTGAACATGGCTGCCAACACTGGCTCTCAAGATATCAAGTGCACCCTGACAGCATTATGCACAAGGAACAAAAGAAGCAGTCTAAGCCATGGCAAAATCACAAGGGAGGCTAATGTATGTTGTCCTCATGTACACAAAGGAAATAGCTTTTCCTGGGATTTTTCTGCTTAATCATGTCACAGACATGATTAGACAGCAACAAGGACTGAAAATGCTTGTGTCTATTATATTATCTTTTCTTTATTTAAAAACCAGCTCTTCAAAACAAGAGCTCTATCATGCAGACAATTTATAATGACTCACGCAGGACAGAATATAATAAATATCTTTCTTTTAAAGAAAACAGTTCCTAATCTTTTATTTGCAGTCCTAAATCAAGCATGATCCCATGTCAAAAAAATGCTTCTAAGGAGATTTAAATTACATCAATGTTAAGTGTTATTATATGATCTCACTGAATGCTAACACTACTAAGGTACACAACAGCAAGCAAAATCAAAGCTATACTTACATACTTGTTCAGTTTACCTCTTCATGTTCAATTTGGTTCCTGCCCTACACAGAACTACATGCATATGTAGATGATATTACTGTATTATTTGTGACATAAGCATCTTAAGCTTATTATTGCTGATTACTTACACTCTCAAAACAGTAAAGTAATAACAGAAGTAGGTCATACATCTCATGGAAAACCTATTGGAACTCACTATAACTCTCTTGTCCTGCACATTTTGTCCTAAGTTATCCTTCTGTCTCACCACCTTTTCATCTGTCTTTAAAAGATGCAACTCAAACCAATATGGATGCTCTGGTAGTTTTCTCTCTCTTTGCAGAAACTTTTTTGAGGTAATACAGAAATGAAGCCAGGTAAATGATGAATTAAGATACAACACTCAGCAAACAACAGTCAACCCAATGTTGTTCGGTTCTTCCAGGGCATTTGCATACAAACCAGGAAAGATGGCCAGTAACCACTTGGCTATACAGGTATTCCTCTGTTTTCTAAATTTTGGACATAAGCAGTCTGAAAAGTTATTCTACTGCTGATGTAAAACTCCTTTTGTTGATTTTTAATGCCAACAGTTTAACTACCAGCTTTGGAGATTACAAAAATTCCATGTTATTTTGGCTGAAAACGTATTTTCAGTGTCATTCACACCTGCACACACACGGGTATAGACTGTGGTATGGTATAGACTGGTTGGGCTCCTGTAGATCAGCTGCTTGCAGTGGTTTCTAAACATTATTATTCACCTGCGCAGAAATGCAGTAAAGGAATTGGATTAATTTTTATCTACCCTGCACTAGCTTCTGTTGGCATGAAGCAGTGGAACCATATAAATAAAACACCATTATCTCTGATGCTGGAAAGTGTAAGGGAATTGGAAATAGTGTTCTCCTACTGCATACCAAACATGAACAACACAGGCTGAGGGTGCACCCAACCAGGGAAAATTCGTTGCCACCTTTTGCTAGCGGAGCCATAAGGAGAGGAGACAGCTGAGTGCAAAGTCCTCAGTGGAGCAGAGGAGACATTAGTGGTGCAAAGATGAAAGAACCAAGTGACATGACTGTGTACAATTAATAAGACTGTATCAGAATGCATGTTACTGAGCAGAGAAAGTAGGCACCAGCATCAAAGAGGATTCCCAATGCAAAGATTATGATCACAAACCTAGTCTCAGTGGAACTGGGGGAAAATGCATCATCCCCAAATGACTGCAGATGAATCCCCAAGTGATAAATAAAGAAACAATACAGAAACTTAACTGATGGAAACAGCATAAATATATATATAAGACACATAAAACCAACATCACAGAAATAAATGGTTAAAGCGGTTTGATACAAGCCAGAAATTTCCACTAAGCCTCCTGGAGGAGGGTGGCAAACTGAAAAATGCTGAAGCTGCTCAGCAAACAGCCCAGCAGAATTACTGCTCAGAAGCTGAAATGAATGTAGGTCAATTAAGGGGGCTGAAAAAGTGATTGTGAGCCCATTTTGAGACATTCTGCTCTGTTTCCCTAACAGCTTATTGCTGTAAAGCCAAAACTTCTCAATTTCAGGGTCTTACTGGAAGGATGAGCAGAAGGTCCGTTTTTAGATTATTTTTTTTTCCAAATTATTGAAGAATTAATATTTTCTGTCTTGCTAAAACTTACTGTATTACCATCTTGACTCTACAGACCATTCTTTTCTGCTCCTCTGCCTCCCAGCTGCACACAAATCACTAGTTCTCTACTAACTCAGAGGGAAAGATGTTGAAAATGCAAAAAGGGATGTCCTGGTGTTCTCCCTCTTCCTTATCATGTGCCAAGGGAGACACTGGATGTGATGGGGAAAGTCAAATGAAGTCAGGAGATCTTCTGAGTTAAAACCAGTAATAGGATTGGTAATTTATTTCTTCACACTCTCACCATACTGAGGAAAATAAACCTCACAAACAGGTTGAACAGCCCCCAACCAAAACTCACCCATGCAACATCCAATGACCTCAGCTGCCCTTCCAGTCGGGCAGAAGAAGAGCTCACCAACCTTTCCGCTAAACCGAGGTGGGCTCTGCCTTGCCCAGGTGGGACCCTGGGCTCAGGACTAACCTGGACAGGCTGGCAGTTGCCTTCACCCACCGCCGCCTGCTCGAGGCGTCCCCACGGCCCCCACTGCCATTTTCTCCTGACCTTTAGCGACAGACCAAGAGCTGGAGAGCCCGGGGTGCCGCTGCCCGCCAACCCTCCCCGGGGCTGTCTGATGCTCGTGGGGCGGTTCACAGGCCGAAACCGGACAATTGCCGCGGGCACCCCCTGCTCCTCAACGGGATGCGGGGAGGCTGCGGGCTCAGCCCGACCTCGGCCCACGGCCGGGACCCGGCGGGGCGGCCCGGGGCAGACACCGGCACCGCTCCGCAGCGCTGCGGACGCGTCCCGGCCCCCCGAGCACC
>NW_009952059.1:176867-199420 GCF_000747805.2 Chaetura pelagica
TGTGGTGGAGCCGCTCCTGACGCTGCTCGCGCGGCGTGTGCTGGGAGACGCGTTCAGGAAAAAGGAGTTTAAAGTTTAAAACCAGTACGTGGGTTTATTTTAAAAACCTGGGCGTTCCGTTCCCTCACCAAACATCAGTCCGTTCGAAGAGCCAGGGGCCGTCACTGAGAATCCCCCCGTGGCGGGTGAGCAGGGCCCTCCTGCCCCGGCACAGCTGGAGCCCGGCAGCGCTTCCCTCCTGACCGAACCAAACCTCCTCCTCGGGGCGAGGGAACGCGGAACTGGGGGGATGCACCTCCTGGGATGGTGGTCGCAGAGAGCACCGTGAGCACAGAGCGGCTGTGGGGCCACAGGGGCAGCTCTCAGCGTGGGTGGGTGAGGTGACACGGGTGGAGGAGAGCAGCTCTGCTCCAGCCAAGTCACTCTGGCCTGGCACTCCGTGCATTGAGCGTGTTGGCGTGCAGCAGTGATTAGCATATATTAATGAGCAATTAGCATCTGGTAATAATCATTCCTGCCAGCGACACTTGGATTTGCAGTCCCTGACCTGTGCGTTGAGCCTGAGTTAATAACAGTAATTGATGGCACGTACATGCATCGCTCCGAGGGTTGTCCCCTCCCGGGACGTGCTAAGCGGGAGCGCAGGGGCCGGGATGAGCGAGCAGCCGTGCAGGCCGCTCGGTGCCGGCAGAGGGCTGCACTCAATTAAGTATTAGAGCTCATCAGCGCCTGGGAGGAGGGAGACTTGTGTGGAGATTACTCCTGCCATGCATTAGCGTTTTTAATTTGCTTCAAAGTTCGGTTGCTACTTCGTGACTGCCAAAAAACAGGCACAGCCCAATGCAGTGTACATGCCAGCCCTTCCCAAGGCTGCATCAAAGAGGCTAGTAAGGGGCAGCACCTGCTAACAGGTTTTCAGGCCCCCACACTGAAGTCAGGGGTAGTCAAGAGCTTTGGAGGCTGTTGCTGAAGGGTGGAAGTGCAAGAGGAACCACTTCAATACTGTCATGCACATGGGAGCACTCCCCTCTTGGAGGGCAATGGGGTGACACACATGGATGACATGGATTTGCCCAGATACAGGCACCATGGGCAGTGTGAATCCCAGATACCCATGCCTCACTTTCTTAGGGAAGTGGATCCAAGCATGCAACCTATAACTAAAATTTGTAGAGATTCAGTTCCCACCAAGGGTGCTTTGTCCAGCACTGATTTAGGTGCTCACCTCTTCTCCACTGCCTCATCCTGCTCCTACTGCAGTTGCTGCCTGTGAGCAGACTGCTCATACATCTCCTGCAGTGAGTAACTGAACTCGTTCCAGCCTCAGTTGGCAGGAGTGGTGGTCTTTCCCTTCAGTGATCAGGAGATCCCTCCAGGCTGAGGCTAACTGGGCCCCAGGGACTCAGTGCAGGATGCCTGTCTTCTGTGCTCTAAAGGGCCGTCGAGCATGGAGAAGACAATGAGAGCCAGACATAGAAGGCAGGAGGAGACCTGAAGTGGCCCAATTTAGGGATGGAGGTTGGAGTGAGGGTTGGGTGAAAAGTTCTGAGGGGTCAAAAAGAAAGTGGGGAAGGGGTCTGGACCAAATGAGAGGTTTAGGGATAGTGGACATGTGAATATGCACACAAAGAGGATGAAACATGGAATCAGTGTGGCAGGAAGAAGAGATTGGGACCTCGGAAGGAGTCAGAAGAGAAATGGTGTTCTGCAAAAGAGATGGAGCAAGGGAGCTGGGGAGGGTGTGGAGATAATGGGATGTGGGGAATAGAATCAGGTTGAGGTAGGGGAATGTGGGAACCAGCCTGAGCAAGAATGGGAAAGAGCAGAAGCAGGGAAGAAACTAGGATTTTACTGACAATCTGAGTAAAAGTTGTGAGAAAGGAGATGTGATTGCCTGTTTCTAGGCAGTGACTGGTTTGGTTGTTCTAGGATGTCCTCTCTGGCCTGCAGCACTAAAAGGACACAGATTTCACATGGACTCTAAGTGACGCTCTAGTCCTTCAGTTTAATGCAAGATGTCTGTTTTTTGGGGGCAGCTGAAGCATTCTGGCAGATTCAGGAGGGCGTTTTTTGGTTCTTACCACAGTTATACATGTGCTTCATAATCTTAGGAAATATCATGTCTTTATGAGGTAGAAGGCTGGTATATTCTGGACAGAACTGTTCAAAGGCAGCCGAGACCTTATTTCTCAAAGCAGAGCTCCCATGGATTTTGGTTGCAGCAGTTCTGCAAACAAGGCCTTAGAAGGTGCCATACTGAGTTGCTTCTCTTCTAAGAACATTTTTAAGCATCTTGCCTGGCATCACAGAAGAATTGTGTGGCAGAAGCAGGGATAGTCTTCAGCTCTTCAGGACACCTTTATCATCGTAATCCTCAGAAGTTTATCCTTTCTCTCCAACTTGTACCTGCAGTTTTTTCTCCCAGGGAATTTACTGGGTCCCAGTCCTGTGGCTGTCATCTAGTCTCATCTAAAAAACTCAAGAGTCTTAAACCAGGATTTTTGCCAAAAGCTTCTTCAAGAGGTGCAACAGGATTCTTATAATCCTGATCTTTCTGGACAGCAGATGCTGTCTCACGCACCTGATAAGGTAGGATCCTGTTTACCAATTAGCATGTGAACCTGCAACACAGAACAAAGGGGATGTAAAACAAGTAGCACAGACAGGCCTTTTTTTTTTTTCTTTTCTTTGCACATCCTGTTGAATACTGGATTTTACAACTGTATTATTGTTTTTAAAAGCATTTTTTGCTTGCATGTGTGCTTATAAAATAGGTAAGGTTAAGGAGAATCTTTAAAACTATACTTTGTACCCAAAATTGGCCTGGACCATACTACTGATCATTTTATCTAACCACAAATATGCTCATTTATGATTATGCAAAACACAAAATAAAGCTTGTTATTTGGTTAATGCTTCTAATCAGTTACAGGTCTTCTCTTCAATCTAGTCCATTATTTACAGTGGTGGAGCAAAAGTAGAGACTGCTTGGACATTTATGTTGTGCTGCAGAGACTCTTGGATGTGGTCAGTGAGAGCAACAGGTGAATGCAATTGCTGGGTCTGTCTGGCAAGGAATGCACATCTGAGAAATAATTGACAGTCATGTGGTGTGAGACTAAGAGAAAAATAGAGGGGAGAAGGAGTGAATGAATGGTTAGAGAAGAGTTAGCAAGAGAGAGGACTCAAACAGAAAAGAAAGAATCCTGTGAGGAAGAAATGGAGTAGTAGGAAGTTACATGTTAATGAATAAATAGTAATGAAGGCATCTGAGAATGAATGATCAGTTTTGTGGAGCTGAACCCTGCTAGGGTGACAGGTGATAGAACTGGGAAAAACTGTTGAGCACATGAGAGTATACTCACACAGATACAGGTGAACTTCCATGATAGTGAGATGCTCCCTTTCAGGCACACAACTGCATCTCGCCCACCCCTCTGAGCAGTTTCCTGCATCCAGCCCACTTAAAATGGAGCTCTGTCTCAGAGGCTTTTTTCCCCTGCTTCACAAAGGGCTTTGGCTGCCAAGTAGCTTGTCATATATCTAGCTGCATGTAAGAGTACATGAACTGTTCTGCTTCTCTGGGACTTCCCTCCCAGGTTTCTGTGGTATCACTCACTGGCTATCAAAACTTGGCAATTTCACTTTGAGCCCACTAAGACAGAATCATAGAATTGTTCTGGTTGGAAAAGACCTTTATGATCATCAAGTCCAATCATTAACCTAACTCTGCCAAGTCCAGTGCTGAACCATATCCCTAAGCACCACATCTACACATCTCTTAAATACCTCCAGGGATAGTGAATCAACCACCTCTCTGGGCAGCCTATTCCAGTGTTTGATAACACTTTCAGTGAAGAAGTTTCTTCAGCTACCCAATCTAAACCTCCCCTGGCACAACTTGAGACCATTTCCTCTTGTCTTGTTGTTTCTTAATAGGGAGAAGAGACCAGCCCCTACCTCGCAACAACCTCCTTTCAGGTAGTTGTAGACAGCAATAAGGTCTCCCTTCAGTCTCTTTATATATAGCTACATATATATATATAATATAGCTACATATAAGTATGATAACATCTTAACACAACTAACATGGGTTCAAAGAACAAACTCGTCTAATTTGGGCTAGCCTACATCTGGAGACTTTAAGAAGAGGAAGGCAAGTCATGGTAGTCTTATGTCCAAGGATATGTGGCATATCCAAAGCAGAAGCTGAAGTAGCAGATCTCTATTCTGCTCCCAGCTTTCCTGTGCTCAGTGTGAGCTGGAGCTGGGACAGCACTAAAGGCCAAGTGGGAATTTTTGTACCATTTCACTGATGACCGAGATAACCTAAGCATGTTTTGGGCTTGATTACAGCTTAACTGGGTGTCAGCCCTGGTTGGTGGCATCTTAAAACATGCGTCAGTCCAGATTAATTTTTCTCTTGTCCCACACTGTCTGCAGCTGGCAGCAAACAGTGGCTGGTGTGTTTACCTGGAGGAGTGGAGTGATTCCCTTTGAGCCTGAGACCAGGGCACTGGAGGGAGCATTGGCAGCCCTGGTGTGCAGCCCTGTCACCATGGCAACCCACAGCCTCACTACTGATGAGCTCTTGCTGTCTATCAAAAAGCATTAACTTTTACATTATGCCTTTTTTATTATATTTTCTGCACATTTTGGCTTTCTTTCCCCCAGGGGCCTGGCTGCACTGGTGAAATGTTCCTACTCAGGGAGTGGGAAGTGACTTTTTGTTCTGTTCCTGTACTGTCTACAGCTGTGGAAGAGGCACAGCAAAGGGCTGACTAGGATTACTGTCAGTGAAACTGCTGTTGTCATCACTGTTTTAGTCAGAAATGGTAAAAATTAAACCTACATTAAAAATTAGAGAAATTACTAAAGCCAGCCCTTATGAGCTCCAGACCCTGGATACAGGAGAGGAAGCCTTGATCAGGGAAGACTCTCCACTAGTCAGTGAAGAGTGGGTCAGAGATCAGTTATGTAAATTGAATATGCACAAGTCCATGGGCCCTGATGCACAAGTCCTGGGCACCCAAGAGTGTTGACAGAGCTGGCTGATGTTATTGTCCTACCACCCTCCATCATTTTTTAAAGATTATTGCAAACAGGAGAGGTGCCTAAGCACTGGAGGAAGGCAAATGTCACTCCAGTATTCAAAAAGGGCAAGAAGGAAGATCCAGGAAATCACAGACCCATCAGCCTCCCCTCCATTCCTGGAAAAATGATGGAGGCTGAGAGACCTGGGGCTTTTCAGTCTAGAGAAGAGAAGGCTGAGGCGGGATCTAATTAATGTCTATAAATACATGAGGGCTGGGCATCAAGAAGGCAGGGACAAGCTCTTTTCACTTGTACCCTGTGATAGGACAAGGAGCAATGGATTCAAACTCGAGCACAGGAAGTTCCACCTCAACATGAGAAAGAACTTTACTGTGTGGGTTACAGGACACTGGAAAAAGCTCCCCAGAAGGTTGTGGAGTCTCAGGAGACTTTCAAGACCTGTCTGGATGCCTTGCTGAGTGATCTGCCCTAGTTGTTTGTTTGTGTTTGTTTTTTTCTTTTAGTCCCGCTCCAGCAGGGGGATTGGACTCGATGATCTTCTGGGGTCCCTTCCAAACCCTAAGATTCTGTGATTCTGTGATTCTGTATGACCTGCTTCAACTTCCTATGTAACTTGGAGGAGTTATAAAACTACTCTGAAATGCACTGGCTAAAATAAAACATTTTATGGGCCACTTGGGAGCTTTCCCAAGTCCCTGTTCACGAAGGAAAGCTTGCTGTCTGGGCCCGCTAAGCTATCTTACGATGCCAAGGGCATTCTGCATGGCCCAGTGCAGTGTCTTACTATCTAGGGCTTCTCAGAGCACGTCATCTCCCTCCCAACAGCAACCACAGAGTGCAGCACTCTGCCTTGCTAGCACAGCCTGCTTGTCAGTGCTGCTAATTTACCCAGACAGGGCCTTCAGGTGGCTTGCTGTGTTGTGCCATTCAGACACACCATCACAGACTCCTTCTGAAATGATGAAATCTCGTGCTGTGGCAGCTGTTTGCCAGAGGGCCAGCAGATTCAGTACAACTGGCACTGTGAAATACTGTGCTGCAGGCTAGAGACTGTACATCTTCAAAGATAGCTGTGCATTAAGGCTGGTGTCTAGACATGTTTTTCATGTAATCAAAGTTTAGTTAAGATATGTCTCCTAGACTACAATTCACAGGGAGGACTTAATATTTCTTTAGACCAGCCTAGTCTAGAGTAATAAATAAGCTCTTCTGCCTACATTTTAGGTTTTATTTCCAGACCCCCAAGCATCGTGTAGGTGGCTGTAAATTTACTACCATTAACATTCAACCATTTGAATAAGGACAATGTGATGCCAAACGTAACATTAATGAGACTTTCAAAAATTGTACCTAAAGTCCCCCCTCTGCCCCTATGTCACAGTTTTACCTTAACAAGGTAATAGTACTGTAGTCAAGGTATGGCTTACATTGTTTACAGGTAATTTTTTTTTCACAGTAGAGAATGACTAAAAATATTTTACCTCACAATGCATTAGAAATCATGCTTTAGTCAGATGAACATTCTAATCCAATGAAATATGTTACATTTATTTCCAAATATTTCTTCCTGGCAGGTTAAACAACAGACCAGTGAGGGTGTAGCAAGAGAAGGACTTTCTGATCTCCAGTAAGTCTGAAGATGGCCAGTTACTTTACCCTAGTGACAAGCCAATTAGGATGCTGCATCGTGTTTCTGCTTGCTTCTAATTTTAGAACTATACAACAGGGATGCAAAAGTAGGTGAAATTAACTGCTCTGGCATTGATCTGCTAGAATCGTCCTCCTGTAATCTAATATCTTTTCAGGAAAAACACTCTTCTAGTGTAGGTTTTAGGGACTATGCAGACCTTTCTAACACACAGAGCCTGATCAATACCTTGGATAGAGGAATCTGCCAGGGAAGCTGGGGAGCTGCAGCAAGTGATTTTGATGCTGTAGAAGATGATACTCCAGCATAAAGAGAGCATTCACCCTGGAATTACGCAACACAGCACAGCTCAGTCTGCTGTGTTTCCAGGTGAATTTATGATAAAATGTTTAAATGTATCTGAGTGACCTGCCAGTAAATTATCTTCTTGACCTAGAGGAGACAGGGGAAAGAGATTAAATGGAGAAAGTATGGAATTTGTCTCTTTCAGAGTGTCTCTCTGGCATAATGCAGTGCCATTCAGGAATATCACAGCTACCACAAGCACTGTGGTCACATTAGCAAGATGCTAATGTGATTCATTAATCCTGATGGAGGTTATACTAACCTAGGCACCCGCAGGTTATACTAACCTAGGCACAGCATCATGCTTATGTACTTAACTGCTTAAGTCTCCAGAGTGCTTGCAGCTCACGTAGGTTAATATAATCTAGTGCATATAAGCATATCTAAGCATGTAACGTATTTAATTGTTTTTGTGGAACTGCTAAAGATACATACATTCAATGTACCAGTGAGCTATGAGTAACTACTCTTCTAAGTGTTCCATGCCACATACCTATGCATTCACCTTCCAGGAGCTTCACCTAAACAACCAGGACTCCTCTGTTCAAGAGGGGCAGGGATCTACTTGAGAGAGTCCAACAAAGAGCTATGAGGATGACCAAGGGACTGGAACACCTGCCTTACGAGGAAAGGCTGAGAAACCTGGGGCTTTTCAGTCTAGAGAAGAGAAGGCTGAGGGGGCATCTAATTAATGTCTATAAATACATGAGGGCTGGGCATCAAGAAGGCAGGGACAAGCTCTTTTCACTTGTGCCCTGTGATAGGACAAAGAGCAATGGATTCAAACACAAGCACAGGAAGTTCCACCTCAACATGAGGAAGAACTTTACTGTGTGGATTACAGGACACTGGAAAAAGCTCCCCAGAAAGGTTGTGGAGTCTCAGGAGACTTTCAAGACCTCTCTGGATGCCTTGCTGAATGATCTGCTCTAGTCTGGGTTTTTTTGGTCCTACTCTGGCAGGGGGATTGGACTCAATGATCTTCAGAGGTCCCTTCCAACCCCTAATATTCTGTGATTCTGTGAACTTTTCCTCATCTGGCTATGAAAATATTAGATGAGAGGGTATTAAAAGCCTTAAAAGAGTCAAGATGCAGGATACCTGTATCTTTGTCTTTATCTACAAGGCCAGTTATCCTGTACTAGAACAGAATAAATTCAATTTGACAAGGTAAATCCAGGTCAGGTGTTACTCAGCTCTGGTGTATCTTCTGTGTATTAATAAAAAAAAATTGTTTGTTTTCATATTATTCTAGGAATTATAACTTGGCAGACTGTTATCCATGTTCATACTCCTCCCTCATCCTTTTCTAAACACAGACACTATATTTGTCTTTTTATAATCTTCCTAATATTATAAGACATGCATATCATGATATTGCCTCAGCCTTCTGCCTGTAAGATTTAGAATTTAGATTTAGATTTTTCTCAGTAATTTACATGTGCTTCCCTGCTCAGCAAACCTATCTAGGTGGTCTTTAACATAATCCTGTTCGTATTCCTATTCCACATCTGGAGGTTTACCTCTCTAAAGTTATGCTAATGGCATTAACCATATGATCAACTTGAACATCTATAATGAAGTGAAGAAAAACCCACCAAATTTCAGTCTCATGTCATCTGTTAGAAATCTTGCCTTTCCACTGAGAAGTCAGCCAACACTTTTGTAGTCCCTTGCTGCTTCTTCTGATGCTAAGAGACTTCTTGAGTGTGTCTTTGTTTTTAGCCTCAGGCTGTCATTTAAACAAATGCCTACTTTATATATATTGCTGAAATGATCTTTGGCCTAAAATTGTCTCTAATTTTTCATCGGTACAGAGGTAACAGCTGTTGAGTGGAGCCAACACTAATAGCTCTTAAAAAAGTATCAGGTGGGAAATTGGCAATATTGCACACTCTTTGCATAAAGTGTGCATACAATGGTGGGGAAAACAGATGCAGGTGGTCACTAAATTGAAGAGGCTAATGAAACAAATGAGCAGTAAACAATAGGGGTTTACACATTGTATGTCTTATCCAACATACTTCTTGCCAGATAAATGGGAAGAGGAGGGAAGGGCAACTGCATTCTCCTTCCACTGAAGGAGATGATCCTGCATTTTGTAGTATCTTGTCCAAAACACTCTAAATTACTTGGATGAGCTTACTACCATTTGTACTGAAAACTTTGTGAAAGACAGTGAAAATAAACAAAACCAACATTTAACTATGTTGGAGCCATAATTAGCCACAAACCCAGTAGATAAAAATTCAATTAATAGCTTCAGTACCTGAAGGAGACAATAAACATCATGTTAATGAAACCTGCAGTAGAGGCTAGCTAGTTACAATTACCACTACAGTAGAAAAAATTAAGGGGAATTTATATGAGATAAAATATTAGAAGATATCATCTGGATAAAACCACAAGTTATTGTATCTGTCAAAAGTAAGACCCCACAGAAGAAGAGAAAACTGTGGAGAGTGGTGTGTTGGAAGAGAGACACTTATTTATATGGAATAGAGTTGTGAGAAGAATTGATTTTTCTGTTTGGTGGCCAAACTGGAAATAGATTGGGGAAAACTAATATCCAGTCAGATGCATTGCTCATTTTCCCCATACTTTTATCATTTATTAACATTAAACTTTGATCAGTTTTATAATGAAGCACGGCTAGATAACAAAACCAAGACCATTTAATTTTGGAAATACTGAGACAACACTTCTGGTTTGTTGGTTTGTTGTTATTTTTCCCTGCTACTATTATCAAAATTAATCTCTCAGCATGTGAATTGATTTTTTATTCATAATTTGTCTTTTTGAGAAATTAATATAGTAGGCTCATTTGCAAAACACAGGTTGTAACAATTCATCCAGAATGCCCTGTCTCCACACCAAAACCTTGTGGTTGGTCGCTAGGTTATGTATTTAGGACAACATCTCACAGTTTGAGAACTCTTCTTTTCAAATTACAAATCCCATTTGGTCTTGTCAAAGTTCTGTAGAAGTCACCATGGGCTGGAGCCCCCACCTGACAGCACTGGCTTAGACCTCACCAGCCACCAGGGATAGAGAAGATGGGATAAAGTGGTCAAGGACCATCAGCATCATACAGCTCTTCCCTGCTCTGCTGGGGAGGTTTTTGGCACAGGGCTATGCAGGAAGCCTCTCTGCAGAAGCCTGTGGTGGGGAGAGGCCAGAGCTGGCCTTTGCTCTAGACTATGGCACTCAGAAACCTCTGTCCCTGCCACCACCTCAGGACATGTCCTGGGGTTGAAATGCCTGGGCTCTTGGCAGAGCTCTGGGAGATTTGGCAGAGGAAGGGCTGCGTTCAGATTTTGGCTCTGTCAAATGTTGCAGCTTGTAAGTGAAAACAATTCTGAATAGAAAACATAGTGGTTGTTTCTGTCGTAGTTTTCCTTGCTGTGCCTGGCCTGGAGGGCCTGCAGCTAAGGATGGTAACTTGACAGAAGTTAAATGTGAGTCGTGGAATCAAGATGTCACACTGGAATATTAGGGCTATTTTGCAGATTTACTTGCCAAAAAAAGTGGCTAGGGATGGTCTGTGAGAAGACCCCAAAGAAGATTTAGAATACAATATAATGGCAATACTTTTTACTAGATTCAGCTTCCAGGTATCAGTTTTTGTTGTAGCTTTGTCTAATAGGTGCCAACTGTAATGTATCAGATGCCCTGTTCTTACCACATACATACCTAAAGACCTTGATCAAGTTACTTCTTACTCTTTCAAAAAGCCAAGCTGCCAAAGACACTGAATCACTGTAATGCACTTCCCTAACTTTGGATTACTCGCCCATCTTATTTCTGAACCTTTGCCAATTTATCAGCAGTCATTTGACTTTTGAGATTGAAAAAACATTTAAGCAGGGCCACAGCATCTTTAACTAGGAAATACGGAAGGAACAACAGAAAAAGTGAAGTATCTGGCCTGGGACTACTCAGCTGTTTGGTAGCACAGTGGATGCTCCTGGAACAAGGACTCCATTTCAGAGAGACTAAAATGTTCTTGCTTCCCAGTCCAGCTTGGCAGTGGCAGAGTTATCATCAGTGCTTTCCTTCAGCTGATTGATTTATGGTGACCCATGAATATTCTCAGTCCTGTTTATCCTAATGCAATGCCCCACTCCTCACTGGCAGAACTGCAGTCTGTGCTTACAGATACGTTAACCTTTGTCTGGTAAAACAAGTAATGTAAAAACCCTTCTCTGTGAAAGGCAGCAAAAATCTTGTCATTGGCTGCTGTTGGGTTTTTTTGGGCTTTTTGCGGGGTGGTTATTTCCTCCTTGCAATACGTGTTCAGTTTATATAGTGGTGCAGAATTGCTTTGTGAAAGTTCTCCTAATGATTTACCATTTTCTCAGTGTGTGAATTTTATTATCCAGTTCCTAATTTATTGGGGAAAAAAAAACCCAAACAACAACAAAAAAAATACAACAAAAAACCCACAAAACAAAACAAAAAAAGAACAGGACTGGACCAGGCACTTGTCACTGCAGAGCTTTTCAGAGACACCTTCTTCCATTAAGCATTCTTTTTAAGAAATAGTCCATAAAACATATAACTTACTTTTAAATCTACTTAGTACTTGCAATATTGATATTGGATAGTGTTAATTTTGAAATCAAAATGGCACAGATAGGAGGTTTTGTGGATTTCTCACTCTGACACACCCATCTGACAAAACCCCACTTCTCATTGTCTTGCCAGGAATCACTGTAACATTGGCTGACCCTCAATTTGTTGACTCTCCATTTAGGATGATTAAAAAATGCCACATCAGTTTCAAACAGTGTTTCCATTTTTCCAGGATCTAGGAGGAAAAATTAATGTTAGTGGTTTGCAGAGTTTGCTGCTTTAAGTATGTGCTCAGTAACCTCAAGGGTGTCAGGAAAGCTTTGCAACAAGTATAATTAAATCCCAACCCTTCTATAAAACAGACAGTCTTGGAATTAAACGCCTCACTACGAATCACCTCCAATGATTTGTAGACAGCCTCTTTTGTACAGGCTTCCTTGATTTTTTGTCTCCTTCAGTCTGCTCCCACGGATGCTGGATGCATGACAAGAAATAAGGAACTATGAAGTCCCATAGTATGATCTCCTGACCTTACCACACTCTCTGTGCTTTGGGTTGCAATCTGCATCCGCAGTTTGCTCCACCACCAAGGTCAATATTGACAATGGGATTGATTTTTGTGTCCAGGGGTAATGAAAGTGAAAATTTTTAAATCACAGAAAACTTAAGTTCATAAATGCTGACATGAACTTATTGAACTGCCTTGTTTGCACAAAATGAAGAAAAGCAGTGAACATGTAATATAAATATCTAAATATATCAATAGCAAAGATCATAGTAAGGAATTAAATGTAAGGAAGATTCCATCTCAGACTTGAATTTTTAGAGTTTTTTCTTTCAAATGTATTGAAATTGATGTAAACTTTCAACACATTCCAGCATAATTGCATTTCAAGAGAAAATAGCTCCTAGCTTTTTATTCTTTTCCTGTACATTCAGTAAAATGGTAAACATGTTGTTGTTAAAAGGTGGAGACATGACAGTGTCTGGGATCCCAGTATTGTCTGCAAGAGTTTGAATGCAACCATATGCCCACTTCTGCAGGAGTTTGAAAAGGGTTGTTTACTAACCGGTAAGTTACAAATCCTTTGCAAACCACATCAGCTACATAAAAAAATGAATAAGGTGTGCTCCCCTCTATCAAGAGACATTTATGTTTTTCTTGTTTGTTTGTTTTTTTAATCGGATGAAGATGTTTATTTAATACATCCTGGCACCTCTGTGTCGGCAACAGTGTTGAGCTTTGCCATGGTCTTAGCCCCATCCTTAAGCTATGATGGCAGCATCAGTTTGCCCTCCAGAGCAGCCAACCAGGGGTGGTCATTGCTGCAGGCAAACTGTCAGACCTGCTGGAAAGATGCAGCTACCTTCATAGGCAGCTACCAGTGTTTTGTTGCCCAGGGTAACTCCTTGTGCTTTTCTGTTTGGCAAACCTGACCCAGCTGACAGGATCACTGCAGCTTCTGGCCTCTCTTCTGTATTCAATGGTGTGCATTGCAGGGGAGCTAGAACCCACCCTTCTGGCTTTTGTTTTGTTTTTTTTTACAGTGATGTCCTTGTCTGCACATTTGCTTTTCCTTTTTCTAGAGTATTTTTACTCTTTTACAGGGCTGTGCTTTCTGCTCTGTATTTTTTTTCCTGCTACCAGACTTCCTCCCAGCCATCTGGATGCTCAACAAAGTCATTTCCTCAGGTGTAGGTGTTATTGCCTCGGGTCGCAGTGGTCCCAACAAGCACCTTGGTGACTTCCCATCCTGAGTCATACTGGCACATCCTGTGCTGCCTCAGTGGCTGTGGGAGGACAGGGAGGCTGCAGGCTTCTCATAGGAAGCAGAACCCAAGCTGTCCTGTAGATATGCAGGGGAAGGAGCAAGCTGTGCCTCTGAACCTGGCTAACGGTTCAGTAGTTACATGTCACTTTTTCTTTGCCACCTGGAGAACCAGCTGATTCCCTTCTTGCTCTCACACATTTCTCCTCCAGCTCTTGAATTGCCACATGCTGGGGAAACCTTACAGGTTGCTGCCTACACAGCATGGTTTTCTCAGCAGTGCTGCAGCAGAACAGCCACTGTGCTCCAAGCAGAGCCATGCACAGAGCCCCAGCCCATCCAGCTTGCAGAGCCATAAACATTTCCCAGGGAAGGTACAGAGCTGATTTGGAAAGTCTTGACAGATGGACAATGGATTCACTTTTCTCTGCCACTCTTTGCAGAGACCTCAGAAATAGTCCACGGTCCAGTGGTATTCAGCAGACCATAGTCCAGCCTCATCAGGTTGTGATTTATGTAGCATTTACCTTTCAGGAGAGAACAGAAATCCCAAACCTCCACTGGCAGATCCCAGTCTTCACTAGGCTAAACATCCTTCTTAAGCCTCCTGAGACACAAGCCCAGGTGGCTGGTGGCTGGTGCTTGCAGAGCTCTGCTGGCACCAGGACTCAACAGATCACGTGCTGTCAGCTCCAGGATGAATCCCAGAATCCAAGAAAAATTTAGCTGAACAAAAAGCTTTCTCCTCATGCTTGTTGGTTTGGTGTGGGGTTTTTTTTGCTATTGTCTAGATGAGCAGGGCAGGAAAGATCACATAAAAATCTGCTGCAAAGAGATTTCCTTAAAGTCTTTGTCAACTGCCTCTTCCTTGCTCTTTTACATGGATAGTGTATGACATTATTTGGTCCTCAAGCAGAGGATTAAATGTTTCCTACAGGAACACAGATGCTTTTTTTCTCAGTGTGAAGCATGTCCATGTTCCCTGAATGATTTGATGTTTAAATATTTCATCTTGAATGAGAAGGTTACTGAACCCCCTCTAGTTATTCCTTACTTGTGTTTTGTGCAGTGTGACCACTGAAACAAAATCGTTGCAGGTTTTTTAATTTAACTTTATTTTAAACACATAACTATACCAAAGCAAGGTAAAACCCTGAAAACTTCTCCTTTGTAAGGGTTCAAAAGAAGATAAAATATGTACTGCAGCTGTTCAAAGATATACTTAGACAAGTGACCAAAAAAAAAAAAAAAAAAGAGACTGTTCTTAGTTCCTGTATCTCCCATGGAAGGAAAACATGATATTTTCTGCTAGGTAAAAGTAAATTTAAGTCTATAGCAAGTATAGAAAAAGTTTTATTTGTTGTTTTTTTTTTTTCTAAGTGACACAAATCTTTCTGATTGGAATCAAGGACAATGCCAGAATGACTGGACATTAGACTAGGTTCTCAGTGCCACCCACGTACAACTCTGGCACCTTCACAGCGACTCCCCTGAACTAAGAAGTGTTTCATCAAACTCAGCTGGAAGTTTGAAAAGACTCACCAATACAAAAGCAGGGAGCAGCTCTCTGGCGGGAGATCAGTTCATTCTCTGCAGCCTTCTTAGATGCTCATCACCGGGTGAATTTTCCCTGCTTTTCCAGTGCCTTCAGGCATGGGAAGATGGTGTAACTTGTTCTCAGTGAGTGACTGGCTAGATGCCTGCAAGCTTTATTTGTCTGTGAGCATGCAGGGCAGCTGTGAGAGGAGCTTGGAGTAGTTAGCATCTCACCAGAGGTTTTTTCCCTCCAGGACAGAGGGGAGAGGAGCTGCCATCACTACCATGAGCAGAACTACATCTCCTTGCTGAAGGACTTGCACATTCCATCAGAGCAGTGAAAGGAGAAGACAAGCTTTAGCTTGAAAGACCGTGGATCCCAAATCTGTCAGATTAGGAAAGATGAGGCCACAAGAACAACCCACATTTACATTCAGAACAGAAACATGGTGATAGATGTCTTGTAATCATTAGATAAGAGTAGATGATGATTCACAGACTAGAAACCAAATTCAGATACATTCCAGCTAGATATAGGCTCTTAAAAGCAGTGGTAGGATTTGAGAATGGTTTTGATTCCCCCATGCCAGCAGCCCTGTAGGTAATGCAGAGAGGTCTTTCTAGACAAAAGTTCAATCAAATGCAGTTTATTTAGGGAGACCTTCTGGCCTGAACTCTGCAGGTCAGGAAACTCCCATTCTGTTTTAGAATGCAGAAAAGTCTGGCACAAGGCTCACATACTCTTGCCCAAAGAATGCATCCACCTTCAAACACATTTAAATTTTTGATGCACACTTATATGGACCTGAGCATTTGAAATTATATTGGTATACTTATTTGTATTAAATAAACTTCAGGACCACAGTGTCAATAGTTCTGCCTCATCCTTCACTGGTAAGACCCCACCAGCAGCAGTCCTCTCCTGGTTGTGGCACACGCTGCTGCAAGCCCCCAAAAGCCAAACTCTCCAGATGGTGAGCATCACATCCCATTTTATGGATCCCAGAACTGCTCCCCCTCAGTGGGTGCCTCCAAGCCACACTGTCCCTGAATTCATTGCCTCTGCAGCAGCACATGTGCTGCAGATTTGCTGGATTCACCTCGAAATTCAGAAGCTCTGCAATTTCAGTTATGAAACAGGCTACATGGAAATGCAAAGGTTAAATTCCTGATTACAAACCAGGTTCTGGAAGGGAAACAACAAACAACAAAAGCAACTTCCAGTGTACTTGTCATTGTGAGATTTCTCTGGGGCATGGAAGCTGAGGAAACAAATCAGCAGTGCTCTGCTCCTGCAGTGTTATTTAAAGGAATCAGCATCTCTCTTGCCTTTCTGTCCCCCCTGTGACAGTGACAGTTGTTGGGTTGCCTCTTGAGTGAAAATGAAGTATCAAATAATTTCCTGGGGACTTCAGTTTCCCTTCCTCCTTATCTTCTAATTTAGGGGAACTTAACCATGTCACAGCTTTGATTAGCTCTTCTTCTCTGTGAGAATGCAAATGCTGTCAGCCTTGTCTGGGACCAGGATGCACTCTCTCTGCAACATTGATTTCTTATCTGTGCTTTACCCTCCCAGGCAGTCAGATGTGCAAGGGAAATCTTTTTATTCATTTTAAAGGATCATATTAAATCACAGTTGATAAAGAAGTATTAATTGTGCAGTGCCTTGGATTGGCTGGCAGTTTGTGAAGCTTCACTGGCTTTTTGAAAAAATAACACCTGACATATCCACTGTAGAGATAACCAGTTTGCTATTCACAACACCTTCTCCTCACTGCTTTGCCCTTCTCTATTCACCATTTTTAGGGGATTTTACCACGACAGAGAGTCTCTGCAAAGTATCGCCAGTAATGCTGGCGAAGCCTTTGGTACATACACTGAAGCCATATTCAGGGGCTCAGTTCATTTGCCTACACTTTGGTGAGGTGGACTATTTAATATTACCTAGAGAACACTGTTTCACCTCTAGCTGCCACCTCAGAAGAGTCTCCCACAATAGGTCTCAAATAGTGTTTGCCCTCCTGTTTCCAATACTGTAGGCTATTTCACAACCTCTTTGTAAGAAACTGAATATAGATCTTTTAATGCTCATTGCTGCAGAAGACACTAAAGCAGGTAGGTATCTCTTTTCTAAGAGACATGGAAATCCAGGTAGCTTTCTAATGCAACTCATTCCAATGACACAACACCAGCCCCTCAGAAACTTTATTGCTGTAGACTTTTATTCTGAAGACATGTGTCCTGGTTTGAGCCAGGATGAAGCCAATTTTCCTTTTACTGATTTTTTTTCCTTCAGCAAGCTCTCTTTTAGCTAGCAGCAAGTGTTCCAGCTAGTGGACTGGTAACACTGGAATGTTTATGCTACTACTGAGATTCCAAGGTTGCATCTTTGCCCTGTCAGCTCAGGCACTACCGGGAGAAGGAGAGTTGTATCTATGACCCCCCCATAGGAGGCTGGACTAGAAAGGCAGCAAAATTGGCCAGAGATATTCAATTGCATATATCTAAGTAAGCTCAGAGGAAGGTCACAGAAGACAACTTCCTTCCTGCTTCTCCTTCCCTTCTCTTCTGTCCATGGCCGGTGTCCAGGGACTCCGTGCATCCATCACTGTTGATCCCCAGGAGGCCCGTGCATTCCTAACCCTCATCACTCTCCCCTCAGCTCCTCTCTGCTCTGCTGCTCCCTCCAGCAGCTCCGGGACTTTTGTGGACTGTTCACAGCTCAGGAGATGCTGTGGGAGTTGCTGGGCGTGGGAGGTGTTACAGTCAAACTGTAACAACATGTTATGAGCACTCTTGGTGATTTCTATGCCTGAGCAGAGAAGCCTTCAGCTGAACTTTTCCCTTTCAATAGGTTTTCTAATTCAGTCAGGAGTCTGATGGCCAATGGGTTTGCTGGAAATGCTTCTGTAGGAGCAGTGGTGAGGTTGAGTAGCTATGCTAGACCCTAGATCTGAACAAAGCCACCAATTGTTGCTGAAATTCCAGCTTATTTCTGTTTAATGTAGACTTGTACGTTTTTAAAACAGAAAGTGACATTTTGAACCTCAGCAATTATTTACTTCTTCACTGGCTTTACAGTTGGAGTAGCTCTGAGTCAGTTTTAAGGGCCTTGTTTCATACACACAACAGTTTTACTTCAAAACAACACCAAAAATTTATTTAAAACCAAGGATTTGATTTTGACAGCACTTCAGCTGCTTTACACCTTGAAGATACTATAAAATTTCCATTAAGTCTATCCTAGTAGGAGAAATTTTTGGTAACATATAGATGCTATAGATGTTTTTGTGTTATCCCCCCTTCTCTGGCACCACTTAGGGCAGGCAGAGAAACAAGAATCTCCACGATTTTGTTGAATACGTTGATTTAAGTGATTGTAACTGTGGGGTTCAATAGTACCCACTCTCATTTCAGGTAGTTTTTAGGCTACCCTGACTTGCTCTAAGAGATGATACTAATACCTCTGGAGGTAACCTTATCTAACATCTGCTTAAAGTTGTGCTGTCACTGCCCTCATCAGTGGCCAAGAACTGGAGCCAAGTCCTCAGTCTATAGAACGAATGATGATAAAGTTAGAAGCAGAGCAAATAATGAGGAATAATGCAATCTGCTTTCAGAGGACATGGATCATTAGGTTGATTAGAGCAGCAGATGGTAAAGGAAATTCAGTGTACAATTCTGTAAAATAATTAGTAGAAGACTGAGGAAACAGCCCAAGAAATAGGTGCTAAATGGAACAATCAGATAAGACCAGGAGTTTGTATTATAACAGTAATTGGAATTTTCATGCCAAGTAATGCCTCAGAAAGAACAATATACCTAATGTTGTATTGATAAAAGGCAAACTACAAAAAGGTGATGCTTTTTTCTGTATAAGACACTTGTCAAGCACTATTTCAAACACTGAGCACTACATCAGTCCCTGCACACAGTGATAGGTTATTATTACCTTGGATCAGGTACAGGCTAGGTCAACAAAGATTGCACTAACTCTGCAGAACAGGCTATAAAGTTAGAAGAGTTGTGTTTCTTTTTATCAAAGAGTCTTCAAGGGGACATAGTGGAAGTTTTTCCAAGTTAAGAACTAGATCGATAAAGTCAATGTAGATAGTGTTTTTAAACCAGTATGGAATTAAGACTATTTTTCAGTAGGAATGAAACAGAGAACACACTATTATGAAAGGGTAATGGACAAAATGAGTTCTAGGAGAGGCTTGTTGTTATTAGATTTGTAATATTACTATATCCAAACAAAGTATAATTAATTGTCCAGTCTTGTGAATATGAAATAGTTTATGAAGAAAACAAAACAGGACTGGACATTTTCTCTTCTCAGGATATGCAAAAGTCCACCTGATAGTTATTAATTTTGTTAACTGATATTGAACTAATTACCCTAATGAGTCATAACTCTAGGTTTAGAGGAGATCCCAGGGATCAGAGTTACTGGGAGCCTGTTCCTGATTTGCTCAGACTGGTTGACCTTTGTAACACTGAACATCTTTGGCTGCTGAGTCCCTTTGGCAAAGTGCTCTGAGATAACTAAATAAAAGGCACTAAAATAATGTAATTGTTAATTATTTTCTGTGCTGGGTCTCTTACTAATGAAAGAGAAAGCTACCTAATTTCTCTGTTAAATCCTTGAGCACTCTCACATATTTTTCATAGATACTTGTTTCTGCGTATAATAAAGAAAACCTTTCATATTTCCCACAACTGTCACCATCTTTAATGAATATCACCTCAAAATGGCTAAATCACACAAGTTCCCAAGCCACAAAGTAACACCTATGACCTACTTTTTAATAAGGCAACACAACAATTCTCTCTTTTACAGTTTTTTCTTCTTTTACCACTGGCTGAGACAGGACTGGCACATAATACATTTGCACAACATCAGCACTCCAAGTGTGTATCTCAGCATCTCCCCAGGGACTGCCACAGCACAAGTACCTTTTTTATTAGGCTTTTAAATTTGCATTCTGGAGCTCCAGATCTCCTGCCTCCTCTGTATCCCTGGAGTTGAGATGCATTGATGAGCGACAGCCTATAGATCATTTCCCTGTCAAGTTCCCAGTCCACATTCTAGCTAAGGCTGAATGTGATGTGCAGCAGGTACAGTCAGGCACAGAAAGGCTGTAGGACCAAACTGAACAGAACTAGAAGCAGTGCTTGGTAGGATCTGGTCTAGAGCTGGTCCTGTTTTGAAAAGTATCAGTAAGAGAATCAAAAAGCTAGAACAAATATATGGGGTATACCTTCCATTCTTCTGATGTTCAGTAGGTGTATCAAAGAAAGTGTCCTGTGTGCTGGAAGGATAGAATAATGCTGTGTTTGTGGAAATCTAGCAGGAAGATGTGCCTAATAAAGCAGGCCCTTTGCAGCTTCAGGGCAATGACCCAAGGCATCCTGGAGCAGGAATTCATATCTGGCAGAGGTAGACAAGAGGACTACAACTGAAGGCAGCTGTGAGCAAAGGATGATAGAAAGGGAAGTTTATTGTGAATTACTCTTCACTGATCATGATCTTGTCCTCATTTTGCAAATCTGGAATCCTGCTAAGGGGGCTGGATGCTTTGAGGTGCCACTTAAGCAAGATACTCTTCAAAATATCCTTAGTTGAGACAAGATGGCGATGGTGTGCAGGGCACAGCAGGTTTCTGATCCTGCAGGCTGATCTGCTCTGGCTTTGCCTTGATTAAAAACATCATTATATAATTTATTCAAGAGGAGACAGATTGACAGGCACTGGATTTAATTAAAAAATTTTAAGCCAGGTTAGAATTCCCAGTTATCACCTATGTGGCACAAAGACAGCAATTCAGGAAGGAAAAGAATCTGCCTCACCCATAGTGGGCATAATCACACCAGTAATGGTACAGAGTAGTTCCTTCCCTTCCCCTCTTCTTTGTACTTAATTTTCATAATATAAGGCCATGAAGATGATTCAAGGGCTGGAGCACCTCTCCTTTGATGACAGACTGAGAGAGTTGGGGCTGTTCAGCCTGGAGAGGAGAAGGCTCCAAGGAGACCTTAATAGCAGCTTTCCAGTACCTGGACAGGGCTACAGAAAAGCTGGGGAGGAACTTTTTACAAGGGGGTGTAGTGATAGGATGAGGGACAATGGTCTTAAAGTAGAGCAGGGTAGATTCAGATTGGATATCAGGAAGAAGTCCTTTACTGTGAGGGTGGTGAAGCACTGGAACACATTGCCCAGAGAGGTGGTGGAGGCCCCATCCCTGGAAACATTCATAATCAGGCTTGAGTAGGCTCTGAACAACCAGATCTAGTTAAAAAGGTCCCTGCTCACTGCAAAGGGGACTGGACTATATGGCCTTTAAAGGTCTCTTCCAACCTCACACATTCTATGATTCTGTGAATATTCATTCTTGGAAGCAAAGATACTCAATAGGGAGCATGGAGCTGAAGTGAGGGCTACGGGTGTGTATCATGCATGCACTAAGAGGAACTCCAAGGTTGTTTCTTCTGTTTTCTACCCCAGTTTGCAGGTTAATGTAAAGCAGGCTTTCCCACTTTGTTCTTTAAGTAGTTTTTGCCATCCTCAATTCTTTACGGAATTAACTTTGAGGTTACAGAATATAATTTAATACAAGCAGTGTTACCAAAATTTAAATTGAGAACTTGAGGTCTGTTCAAAGGAAAATCCTTTCCATTTCTGCAGCAATTTTAATATTATCTGTGCACCCTCACTTGTGTTATTTGCAGCAGGCTTATCACTGAAGACTGGGGAGGTTTAGGCAAAGAGACAACCTGCATGAAGAAATAAATCACTTTACACACACTTCTTTAAAAAAAAAAACAGTGAAATCTTGTGGTAGCAGAGTTTGATTTTCTCCTGTTTGATTTTTGCTTCTCTTGTGGGTACCAGGACTGTGAGATTTCATCCTTTAAGACTTTTATGTGATTCTGTTTTGCATAAGTATATTTCATTTTATATTATGTGGACCAAATTCTGGCTTTGTGAGCTATGTGCCATTCCTTTTGAAGTCACTGGGCTATTAATCCTCAGAGAAGTGAGTAGTAAAGCTAGATTTTTGTCTTTGTTTCTCAGAATGGAATATCTGCATAGAAGAAAACAAATCATGACGTCCAGACAAAAATAATCCTGAAATCATGTAAGCAGTTCAAATTATTTTATTTATTCCTTAGACATTAAAAGAGTCTCAACTCTGATTTTGGTGGATTGGGTTTTCACAGTGTTTTGCATCAGCCTCATTACTGAAGCTTTGTGCACTTGCAGCAGGATTTGCATCTTAAAGGTTCTGAACAGAAATTGCAGATAGCAATTCTTCCAGCTACTTGTGAGAATGGTCTTATGATTCCCAGAAGTCAATTATTTGTTTATCTTTATATGGAGGATTTAATAGTAAAAAATACCCTCCGGAAAAAAAAATAAAATCTCCTTTATTTAATGTGGATTTAGGAAAGCTAATAATTAAAAGAAAAATGCATGTAGTAGCATTACAAGCAGTAATCTTCAGAATTGACCCTTCTGAAGAATTCCCATCACTGCCATGGTCACTCTCCAGGTTAGGAAGGCTCCTTGAAAGGAGTGTCAGTTCTCAGGAGGCAGCAGCTGCCCAGAACAGCCACAATGGAAC